>NC_070637.1:16085194-16385194 GCF_947347685.1 Pleuronectes platessa
GTTTTTCCCCCGGTTCAAGGACGCTCAGTTTACCTCCGCAGCTCCTCTCTGCTCTTCTGGTTACCAGCCAGTTCCATCTGGATGGCCGGCAGGGCGGGCAGAATGAGTTGGATCCTGCTGGCCTGACGCTTTACTGCATGGCCGAGCAACTGAGGAGCGATTAGTGTTATATAAGGAATAACATGTCGATAAAGAGTAGATAGTACACAGATGTAAACAGAATTTTCTTTTATCAGTGTTGTTGTTCTGTGTTGTCACAAGCTGTTACAGCTTCAGCCAACTCTCTGTGTTAAAAGTTATTTATTACGTGTTGAATGTTTGACTTCTTGTTTGTATTTATCTGATTTAGTCTCATTGGCTGGAATTTTTGTTTTATGAAACACCAACGTTAACTGTCACAGTAATTACTATGGCCCACTTCTCATGTCAACCAATCCCTGTGTGCAAGAACGCAACACAGGAGGTGGGGTGCAAATCTCCAGCTCTGATTGGCTGTCGGCCCCCACAAACTCCCCTCCAGAGAAGCACTGGTCAAGGATGAGGCTGTTGTGTATTTGTGTTTATTTGCATCCACGAGTGCATGTGTGTTCATGTGCGCACGCATGTGTGTGTGTACATGCCTGCTTGTGATGAGAAAACCAGCTACAAAAGTGTGACCTGGCAAAGACCTCACTTGAACCTCACAAATTAGTGCCGTGCCTCATGATGTGTGAAATGTTCACTGACCACTCATAGCTAATTATTAACTGTAAATGTCTGATTATCTGCACAAGCACAAACCCCACTTTAACACATCATATATATATATATGTATGATGTGTATGGGCCATCTCTATTCTGGCCCATACACTGTATCTATCCAACAGAAGCCCATTACGTTTTTTAGAGAAAGACTTAAAAGGGTTTAAAACGATGAGAACAAGCATGAGACACACTCTATCTCACAAACACACACACACACACACACACACACAAACACACACACACACACACACACACACACAGACACACACACACACAGACACACACGCACACACGCATATATGTCCGAGCGGCACAGAGGGAGGGCAGCAGCTGGGCTCGAGGAGTGTCATCCTATCCCATCTCTATTCTGGCCCATTTTGGACCCTCAGCACATTCCTCTGTGAATCTGTCACTGATGACTGAAATATTGCCACAATACCACTCGAGCAATTTGCCTCAATCACACAAGATACGCAGGAGTGAGACAATCACTTCACTCGTCAGCTAACGCTTACCATGTGAACTAAAGTCTCTGTTTTCAACAATGGCTCGTCCTTTAAAGCTGCTATCTCCACTGTTGCTGGTGGTAAAAAGGCTCATAAAATGGAGACAGGATGTTTTTTAGGTTGTGCTTGATCTATAAATAGCAATAAAGTAGAAAAATATAGAAAAATAAAAGTTTTCTATGTGTTGAACTGCAGGAGCGTTTCAAGGGACTTTGGGGGCCCCAGGCCAAAGGGACCGAGGAACAAATCTGATCAAAATAATAAACAAAGTGCAAACCGAGCCTAAACATAAATTAGAGTAAAGAAGTAAAGTTTAAGTGCAAAACTCCACCACCACCCCAGGACAAATCATACACACTTTAGACACAATTTAGACGTAAAGCTAATGGCACGGAGTCTGGTTACGGGGTCTGTGGCCACAGTGTCGTTGCAGATAATAGAATTTAAAGATGGTTCTTACGAAAAATTGTTTAGCACACGATGGCTGAATTATAACATTTTACACACAACATAATTAATCAAGTAATAGTATTCAAGCTAATTCATTATGAAAACAACTGTCAGCTGTGAGTCTGCTGGGTAATGGTACTAACCTCCTGCAGGGGGCAGTCTTGCTATGAGCCTCGACAGCTGGAGTGAGATCTCAGGCCGTCCGCAGATACTGGGTCTGACCTGATGTGAAAATAAAAAGCATACATTTATACAGGGATACTTAATTATTATCTCCACTAGTACATTTCAGCAATTAAAATAAGACATTTAAATCCACTTAGTCTAAAACCAGGGGAAAGAGGCATTGTCTTGATAGGCATCACTTTCAAATACTGAATTACAGATTCTGTTTTATCACATCAACAGCTTGAACAACATTGCTCTTTGATGAGAACCGCACTCAGCACCATGCTGAACCTGGTACTGATGATCCAGCTCAACACGAGCCTTGTTTCACAGCAGTCAGAGAAAAATTCCTCTCATGTTACGTCCAGATAAACGAGGCTTTCACTGTGGCCCCACTGATCTGAGTTAAGAGGGCTTAAAGGGTCGGGAGAAAACTTCAGATTCCTCCACATCAGCAGCGAGCCACAGTCCGGTGAGTATCACCTTTCTACACGTAAAACTTTCACGATTTCATCTTAATGGTATTTTTGTCTTTGGGGAAATTTATGCATGTAACTAATCCATTATAATTATGAATAAGTGTCAAGTGTTCAGATGGAAGAACAATGTGAAATAGCTTTAACATCTTTAGGTTTGAGTTTAAGAAACTCCAGACAAAGAGAATGGAATAAGAAATTAACAATTTCTATACTTAATGTTTATACATGATTTCTCTGCAGGTGGCCTGTGGAGCGAGTTTAAGGTGATGGTGACTGTGACCGAGGTGCTACAGTTTTGGGGCCTGTTTGTCACAGAGGTCATTAGCTCGATCGCCGACTGGTTCCAGACCAAACCAGCATGGGCCAACCTGGAGGTGCTGGAGGACACGGAGCTGAAGACCACAGGAGGAGGTGAGCCACACCACAGAAACAAGCCGTGAGAACGGTGGATTTTATTCCCAATCACTTCTACTGAAAGTCCTTAAGAAGGGTATCTGTTTATTTATTATAAAAACGAAAAAGATTTGAAGAAAACAGCTAATAAAAAAGTAAACCCATCTTTCGATCCTACAGAACTTCGAAGGATTAAATTGGTTTGACACAAAATAAGCAAATAACACTCATGAACACTTAAATTGAAGTTAATCCCTGAGATGATGAAAACCCAGCATTTGGCACCTCAGATTATCTACGACAGAACTTAACCCACCGTCTGTGGACGTCTTTATCTGATGGATACGAGGTCTGTGTTTCCTTTAGTCCATGAAAGACACAAAGCCAAAACCCTGTGGGAGAAGACTGGAGCTGTGGTCGTGGTTTTACGACGACCTGGATGATTATTGTGCAGAGAGGTATGAAATCACAAGAGCCCTGTATTCACCTGACTGGTGATTCATGCTATTTGATTATGTCTGTGCCTCTGTCTTTGCAGGAGGCCGCTGAGCTGTCCTCTCTCAAATCCCAGCTGCAGGACCTTGAAGTCCCACTTTTTGCCGTGGTGAAAGAAAACATTGGCAAAGAGCTGGACGGCTTCAAGAAGTACTTCTCTGGGAAGGTCTACGTGGATCAGCAGGTCTGTTTTTGTAAATCCCCTCCCCCACAGATGCCTTTGAGATATTAAGTCACACATGGAGGGTTACACGATTTAAGCCAATAAGCTGCCTTTATATTTTTCTCACAGAGAAATTTCTACGGCCCTCAAGAGCGATGGATGTTTCTCTCCATGTTCCTGCGTGTTGGTGTGTGGAGGAACCTGTGGCGGGCTTATCGGAGAGGCTTCAGGGGAAACCTGAGAGGGGAAGGACTTGTCCTGGGAGGAGTCTTCGTCATTGGACCCGGAGATCAGGTTTGGGAGAACTCATATTTTCTGACAAGTGGATCTGGATGATCTATCGGAGTATGATCATTTTTTATTTATTTCCCCCCTCAGGGTATTCTACTGGAGCACCGCGAGAAGGAGTTTGGGGATAAAGTGAATCTGCTGGCGGTCCTCAAAACAGCACGGAAGATACAAGACAACATGAAAAGATAGAGCTCAGAATGTGAACGTTTGTTGGTGTGGTTTCATGTCGTAGTGGGGCTGGATGACGCGGCCAAAAATTATATCAAGATAAAATATAAGATATTGATAATTATCACAGTTAATATCATCTTTTGTTTAAGTTTAAAGACAGATTTTTGCTCCTTGTTGTGGCTTTAAACTCTCAAATCAACTCCTAAATGTGTTGACACAATGCGATAATTATTGATATTGTTTTAATGCCCGGTTCCATGTTACATTGTTTCCGGATTCGTGGCTTTCAGTCTGAGCCTGGATTCACTGCACCTTGACTTACAACACATTTAACACATACTCTGCTCATGTGGCAGTTGCATGATCTCAATGTGTTAATGCTGTTGTTTCAGGGTGTCTCAAAGGGATAGTTCACCAAAAATTGAATTGACTACTCACCACTATGATGTGTGAAAATGCACAAAAAGTTGTTGCAGTTTCCGGGGGGAAACAGCATGGCTGGCAAATCCAATACAATTGAAGTTAATGGTGAGTGATTCTTAAAATGTATAAAACTTTAAAAGTTGAAAATGGAAAATACCTTGTTTTTAGTGCCTAAATAACAGCTGTGATCCACCAGTGAACGTGGCTCTGGAGTAAGATATCAGTGGAAGTTTAGGCTAAAAACACAGTGTTCACCATTAAGTTCCATTATATTGGATATGGCTGCAACTCTGTTTAGTGTTTTGTGGCCTCCAACACTTTCACCCACCCCTCCATAGGCACAGTAAGTGAATTTTTCATTTTTGGGTGAACTTTCCCTTTAAGCAAAGCAACAGCTGAAATGTGCCACTTTAAAAGCTTATCGTCCACCGTCTGCAAACCTGGGCTTGGATGTGTGATGGTGTTTCGTGTGTTTTAATGAAGACCTGTTTCTAAATCTCAGATGAGAGACACAGCTCTGATGTGAACACACCAACTCATCACCTCAAAACAAGACAGGGATGTGATGACGTGATGGAGGATAAACAGCTGGAGTGAGGCAGTGTTTTCTTCTGTTTGACATCTCATAATAAAACAATGTTCGTGTCCAGCTGATTGGTTTGTTGTTTTACCTGTTTCTGTGTCTTCTTATGTCTCCGTGCTCGCTCTCTTCCTACGCGTTCACGTGCTCCTCGGGAAAATTCCCTTTTGTCACAACTTCCATGAGTACACAAAGTTCTCTATGTTGTTTTTGAGTGTTTGGGGCGTTTAAACTAAACCCCAACTACTCTACAGACCATTTGCATGATGTCGAAGAGTGAGGACAAGGGACCAGGTGCGTTTGAAACAGGGAGGAAGTGGACATGTCATTTGCAAGAGAAAAAAATGTATAAGAGCTGAACACAAAGTTCTTTATTCACGAGCAGAAATTCTCAAACTCGCCACCTAGATGTCTTAAAGCTGATAAATATATAATATATATATATACATCACTAATTACTAACACAATTTCCCCAGGTAGCCTATACTTTCATGATGCTAATGACGATGATGATTATGAAAACTATTATTATTATTAAAATATTATTATTATCAACGTTATCATTATTATTATTCGTAGTAGTAGTAGTAATATAAGTAGTAATATTGCTATTATTATAATTTCCTTTTCCTGAATTTCAACAGTTAGATATCTTACTACTCCATATGTACACACTCCATTCTTGTGTCATACCTGATTCCTCTCTTTGTCATCAATGTTTTCATTTATTTACTTTCAGTTTTTAAAAAAGTTGTCGGGAGCAAATTTTTACGATTATTCCGACAGCACCTGAATACACTCTCTCGTCCGAGCCGGTCGATCTTGTTCGATTAGTTTCCCTGCTCTCTGTCTCTGGATCGTTTCGCACTCCTGCGTGTGATCGGATCTCTGCAGCGTCGTTGCCTGAGGTGAGTGAATCAGAAAACTGATCAGAGAACTGATCCAAACATTAATAACCCGTCGACAGCGTCTGCACAGACTCGCCCGCTGCATCGAGCTGTGCTATCCACTGAACACACGGCTCACAGTTAGCTTAATGCTAATGTAGCCTCCGTCTGTCCCGCAGCACTGACAGTAGTGAACTCTGCAGGGCACCGACAGTGTGTTTATTATGTAATCCTCTTCACCCCGAGGCCTCTGGTCATAATATTTATCTAAATTAATATTCGATCACAGCTTTAACTGCAGGTGAAGTCATGAATCACGTGTCGATCGGATCAAGGTCATCACCTGTCTCCGGTGGGACGTCCGGTCAGTGTTGTCACCACCTCACCTTTACAGCCCAGATAAGACTTTACTGTTTTCAACCAGCAAGATAGAGTTCTGCTGGATTCCTAATAAACCAAGTAACAGCTCATGTATCCAAGGTACGAATCACTGTTGTTTAGTTTATTAGAATATCTGAAGGATTACAGGTTGGTCTGTTTTGTCAGATGAGAGGTTCACACCAGCTCAGCCCACATTCATTCATTTGATAGTAACATGTGATTTCCACAGGTTTTTTCTCAAGTGACCAAGTCAGATATTAGAGGAGAGCCCTGCACTTATCAATTTATCAAATGAAGCCCTGTCATTTTATTAACCATTTCCCTTCTTGCTGTAATTAAATAATCATTCTCTTCCAATCTTAACTTGAGCAAATTTTCCTCAATGTTTGCTACAGAAATTTAAAGGGTTCATAGATAAGAGAGCTGTGCAAATAGTCAACAAATTGTAAATTATTATTTAACATTTAACCGAAAACATCTTTTGCACATTCATGTGCTAAAACCATAAAATTGAGCTGTTCCTTTTCCCGACAGAGAAAAGTTAAGGCGACCACATATAACAGAATAGAAACCTTTTGTTTTCATGGCACAAGAGAAAAAGATCTACTGCAAGATTAGAGGTGCTACGACTGAGAGCTGTGCAGAAAAAACAAAAAGAAGCAACTTGTCCATCATGTGTGTCAGTAGCAGTGTTAGCGGCTCGCTCAGTGCTCGCTCGGCTGCAGACACATTCACGGAGAGCAGACTTTTGTTTGTGTCACAGGGGGGAGGAGGGGGGAAGGGTGTATCTCTCTCTCTCTCTCTCTCTCTATTTTTTCATCTCTTCGTCCTTCCACTTTGCAAACTGTCCGTTTTCAAATGCATTTTGGGGATTTATGAGACGAGTCTCAGGCGAACGAGTATTTTCTTCACACCTTGGAAACAGAGAAAAGTCAGTATAAATTTGTTCTACTCCTATAAGATAGATTTTGGTATTTTTCAAACATGTTGTCGGTTTTCGTCTTGTGTAATATATCAGCTACACTGGTCGTGTTTAATAGTGCACAGTGTGTAGGGAGTTCTGTGTGTCTTGTGTGTCTACCTTTGAGTTTCAGTTCATTTTCTCTGTCGATGTATTTGCTTGACAAAAAAGAGAACTTGGGGTTGAAGAACGGAAAGTTTATTTGCAAGTAAGAGAACTTTTGCACTGAAACTGTCAACCACACATTTTTTTGCTCTATCATGCTCTCATCTGAACATCGCTGTTATCTTCTATATAATAAACATGGCTGGTTGGTCTAGCAGAGCAATCTTGAATTAATCCATGCAATCCAATGTGGGCTTTTCGAAAGATGGGCTGCAGTACAGGTGGGGTGTTTTTTTTCTGGCATGGCACGGCTGGTTTATCTTTCATAGACAAGACGTTGTGTGTTTCTGTCTTTCAGTGAACTCTTGAAGGGGGTTGTATAGTCAGGCTTTGTCCTGGTCCAGATGTTGGCTCTGTCTAGATGCTCCCCATCTGTGAGGAGGTCTGTCTCCATGCACCTCTCTCTGGGCAGCCTTACCCTGAGCCGCCTGTCCTCCGCCACAGCCAGGCCCCATATTTTGAGAACCCACTCTGCTCCGTTTCACCAGAGTAGAGCCAAATCCAGTCCTGAGCCAAACAAGCCCACTCCAGGCAAGGACATGTAGCATTGGACTGATCCAAGTGTTCTCTGTCACAACCCAAACAAATACAGTCTGCAAGATTAACATCGCATAAACAGTAACTTCTTAAGGTTAACTTCAGGCTAGAGTCTAATCAACAAAGCATGAAACCACTTCATTAAGGCCATAATAACTATTAGCAGATTTTCTTGGTGTGTATATAAATATATTTGAATCTTGGAGTAACTTCTTGTTAGATATTTGAATAAATGAAAAAATATGTCACAGTGAAAAGAAGAAGTTGATGATGACTTTACTGAATTCATTTCATCATCTAGCTTCTTTTAAAGTCCCTTCTTAAAACGTTTCTGTTTATGAAAGATTAGCAACTTATTGATTCTTATTTACACAGACTAATCCTATTAAATTAAATTATTCTATCTATTTTATTTTATCTTGTCTGCTCATGTTTTATCCTTTGATTATCATTGTGTAAAGCACTTTGTAACATTAGGCAGAAGGTTATATAATAAAGGTCATGATTTTCTTTATAAAGAAAAAAAAAAAGTAAAAGTTGCTTTTACGTTGTGATTGTGCCTCAGACCTTTCTGATGTATCTCACTGTCTGTGCTGCAGTGTTTTCCTCTGGGCTGGAGGGGGATCTTCTGGAGATGGGGATGTGGTCTCTGGGTCTGGGCGCTGTCGGAGCAGCACTGGCCGGGATCTTCCTGGCCAACACTGATTTGTGTCTGCCTAAAGCTGCCATGGCATCGCTGGAGCACCTGGAAGATGCTGACCTGCGCTCCACCGTAGATGGTAGGCTGGCTCTCTGATTGACCGTTTTAATTATGTCACCCTACGTTAATCTTGTTTTTTCTTAACAACCCGTGAACCCATTAGGAATTAACAGTACATCAGCACAATAATCGGCCATTCATAGTTTTCCTTGCTGTTGCATGAGGGGCACGCTTTGTACATGATGTGTCGTGTGTAGCATGTAAGACTAAGCTGCTTTCTTAAATCAGCTGCTTGTAAAGATTAGATCACTGAGCCTGAAGCCGAAAGTCCTGTGTTATTCTTCACAAGCGTGTTCAACATATACATGTTCCCTTTAATAAATGAACATCGTCCTTTTCTAATTTGAAGGCCAAATCTTTTCTCTTCCGCACATAAGTTCAAATGAGTTCTTGCAGATGTGAAAAAATATCATTTGAGTTACTTTATTGAAGAGGAACATGTTTTCGAAACAGTTTGTTCTTGTTTTGTCTGCAGACGCCACAGTCATCAAAGCAAAGAGCCTGTGGGAGCAGAGCGGGGCCGTGGTCATGGTCGTACGACGGCCTGGGTGATTTTTGTGCAGAGAGGTAATCGCACGTGTTTCTGAGCTTTTATTCAGAGTGTATTTATGTAAAATCTTCTCTGATGGTATTATCTCTCTCTCTCTCTCTATAGGAGGCCTCTGAGCTGTCCTCTCTGAAGCCCCAGCTGGAAGAGCTCGGGGTCCCTCTGGTCGCCGTGGTGAAGGAGAATGTCGGCTCAGAGATCCAGGACTTCAGACCGCACTTCGCTGGGGACATCTACGTAGATGAAATGGTAGGAGACCGCATCGGATCGTGTCCCCCCCACAGTTTCATAATGAGCCAAAACTGCTTTACATTTCTCATAGAAACATAAGAGAGATGTTTTGCTGGGTTACTGCCTTGTATAGATGTGCACCTGTATTTGCCTAATGCTCGCGCTATCCGTCATCAAGTTTGTACCGTCCACGTAGACAGTCAGCCGTCATAGTTTCTATTTAAGCCTAGGTTTGCATATTCAAACTACTTGTTGTGTCAAACCAACTAACCCAAACCAAGTTGATAGTGGAAAGGTTGAAAAAAGTATCTGTTTTTGTAAAAGAAACAGTTAGAGGGACTGAATATTTTGAGTAAAAAAAACAGCGAACTGCATTTGTTTTGGCTTTAAAAAATGACCTTAACAATCAACACATTTTTCACAAATTTCTTTCCTAATCAATTTTATCCCTTTTTGAGGTTAAAGGCTTGGTTGTGGATCTTCTAGTCCATTAGTGGAACATCTTATGAACATTAGAGTCTTAACTGAGACGTTAACATCGTTTTAATAATCTTTCTACGGGTAATAGATTATTTATCATAAGTTATTACTGGGGAATGAAAATAAGTCACATATCTATATTTTAAAAACCTGTATTTATCTGCTGCTAGGTTGGGGTGATAAAGAATCATGTTGTGAATTCAAAATTAGCAACAATCTAGGGCTACGTTGTAGCACTAACAGACATTTTGAAGCATGTTGCGGATAGTGGAGAGAGCGATCGATGACTAAGCGCACGTCTCCGTGTTGCAAGTGTCTTGTGCACTGCGGCAAGGACTAACACTTCACTTCCTCTGTCGGTCGAGTGATGTCGATCCTCACCTGCTAATTGCTCCTTACGGTCCACTCTATCAATACAAAAATATCCTTAGGCCTTGAATTTTCCTGCAAAGTTTCATGATTTTTTTAGCATGTCTAGGCCCTGAAAAAGCCCCCGAAAGGGAAATAATAATAATAGTAAAAATCCTTTCAACTCAATAGGGCCTCCCTCCGTTCAGTGCTCAGGCCCTAACTATGTTCATCTTATATTGTCCATTTAAGACCTGAAACCTTGTGATTACAGAAACTCTTCTACGGTCCGCTGCAGAGGAAGATGGGGGGTGTGGGGTTCATCCGCCTCGGCGTGTGGCAGAACTTCATGCGGGCCTGGCGGTCCGGTTACCAGGGCAACATGAACGGAGAGGGCTTCATTCTGGGCGGAGTGTTTGTCATTGGGCCGGGAGACCAGGTAGCTCCGCCCCCACCTGGGCTAAGATACGATTCGGCTCAGTAGAGCTTCACTAAGCGTCTGTGTTTGAACTGCTTGTTGTGTTTTGCAGGGGATTCTCTTGGAACACCGTGAGAAGGAGTTTGGAGACAAGGTGAAAGCTGCAGATGTTTTGGAGGCTGTCAAGAAGATTGTTCCGGCGAAGTAAATTCCTCAAAGAGCAGGCTGGATTTAGAGCTAGAGGAATGTTAACATTTTAAGTTTGAAGTGCCGAGTCCACCCATCACTGAAGTATAATTTTTACAACTGCTTTTACGTATGTTTGTGTTGTATCACATTAATTAAATGTCGTTTACAAAAGCAGAGCTGTGAAATACAGAGCCAGTAATAATGAGTATCTCTCTCTACCTCCGAAGAAACCTAAGAAGTTAGTTTCTTAAAAACGGGTACATTACAAACAGGTAGTGGGGGGGATTTAAAGGCAGCGTTTTCATTCATGTACATCGTCCATTACTTTTAAGTTCTCTTGAAATCTTCAGTCTATATTAATAATTCTATCTTTCACGATTCCTGTTTTGTTTGCTTCTCCTGCTCAGGTTCATAAACGTGTCTCAAACATGGTTGACAGGTGCGTGTCCATGTGTGTGTCTAATAATGACAACCTGACTCTAAACTCAGCTTTGAGAGGAGCAGGTTTGATGCCCAAACACACAAATGTTCAGCGTCTGTCGCCATGTGGAGGAGAGTTTGTGCTGCCTGACGCAGGTGTCGCTGTTGTGTGTGTGTTAGACAGAGAGATTGTGTATTTCTGCACGCGTGTGTACTAGCAAAAGAAGATAAAACGTAATAAAGAACCTCATCACCATATCTTCACTGTGCTCGTATTCTGAACACCGATTTTCAAGTATAGAAATCTGACCCATACTCAGTAGATTGACTACATCTACAGAGAAGAGACTGCCACACACTGAGGCTGAACACTGACGGGAAAGTTCTCATGGATGAGTCCAAACATGTTGGTAATAAACAACCCATGTTTGTTTATCGTCACATCTAAAAACAAAACATCAGATTTAAATCCTATATTTTTTTCCCGCTGGAGCCAACAGCAGTTTTATCTGATCGCCCTGTTTCACTATGGCACCAACTAGACAAAAGATGGTTCCTACATTGACATTAACTTCTTTTCCTTGAGAGTTTAAGGTAATATTATAATAAAAATTATAATTAAATACAATATTCACTAGTATCTCAATAAGAGGAGAGTTCAGACATGAATGTTACACTTTTTATTCAGTCGTTCTAAGTAAAATACATGTCACATCAAAACAATACAGAATAAAAGGGAGGAAACACTGATCCAATATTGACGAGACGTATGAACATGAAATAACAAGAAACATTCATGAGTGTCACAGATTGTCTTTACATTGGCTTTCAGTTAGCAAGGATTACATTTATTTTTCATGACATGCACAACCAAAATAAAAAATGTGTAATAGTCTGATTTATTGTGATGTCAACAAAATTGATGCCTATTGAGATTTATATTTCGAAACTTTGCGCCGATGTATTTTAAAGTTGTTGAAAAATGTGATTTTGCACCGAGGATCACTTCTGTTAAAATAAAAACATGTTTTTTGATCAGTATCAGGTCGGTACAATAAAGCTGAAGCGAAAACATTAAAAAGCTTCACACTCCTCTCAATCCTGTACCATTCTTACCCGTCTCATCTTTGGCTCGATCTACGAATGCGACAAGCTGAGACACACGTGTGTGTTTAAACGCTCACGACAACCGTCCAGGTTTGTTCTTGACATTAGCACGTCACAATTCAAACAGCAGAGAATAATGGAAAACAACAGAAACTGAGCCAATGGCTGAAGAATGAATTTGCAGTAATGGGACTCATTCAACATTAACCAGCATGATAAACAATTATAACTTTCGATATATATTTTAAAAAGCTTTTTTTTCCCGCAACAGAAATGCATAGAGTTACTACAGCAGCACAGCAAAGGTTATATAGTGCAGTATTGCCCTCAGCAGTAAAAACACCCCAAACACAACACATTGGAGACAATAAGCACAGAAACCCACATGTATTAATGGTGTTGTCACTGAAACACTGTCCTGCAGCAGCACCAGTCCGTGTTACAGAAGGTGAAGAGAGATTCAGACAGTTACCAACATCCGTTCACATGAACGCTACAGAGACAGTGTTATTGTTGCTCCAGGTTTAAACGTTAACATGAAAGTGACTAAAAGAGCAGCTGGAAGAAATGTGTGATTGGAAAATGTGATGCACTTCATGTTTAAGTAATACAAAGAAATCCTTCTCCTACAGAAGTTTAAACACATATGAAGACTGTTCCAGGAGAGGAATCTCGAGGTGGTAATGACTTCATTTGGGATTGAAACCACTGAATCACAGGATCACACATAAACACAATCATCACGTATCTGAAGATGCAACTGGTTCGGCAGTTGCTACAATCCTGTTATTGTAATGTTCAACCTCAAATTTCAGAAACAATCTCAAGTGACTCGCGTGATGCCAAATGGTGATGAATTCAAGTATGACCTCGACTTGTACAATCCTACTGTTGGGATTAGTTTTTGTTTCTGCACATGACACAACACAAACAGTGAATCATAGTTGGTGATCTGTGCCTGTTCTCATTCATCTAAAGTGAGAGCTCATTGGGTCTAGAGCAGGAGGAGCAGGAGCTTATTAAACTCTGCTCCTCTGTGCTCCTACAACACAAGCACCTGACAGGGTATATGGGGCCATCTGGTGGATTTGCGAACAGAGGCCCACCTTCATGATAAAATCTCTAAAATCCCTCATGCATATGTGCTCCATACATTACACATCATATATATATATATTCATATATTTATATATTTAGTATAGATATTTTCTATAAATACATCCGAGAAAAATATACTTATTCTTACATCAGTCAGACAGCACTGGAATAAACTGAGCTGATAGGTCCTCACTATCTAATCCCGGCAGACAGCTGTGTGTTTGTGTTTGATAGCTTGGTCAACAACGTGAAGGAGTTTGATCAGAGAAGAGGAAACTCGGCCAAACTGTCAACGACAAAGCATCAACAAATACTGTGCACACACACGATCTGGATATTATAAGTATTCAATATTTCTCTCTCCGTCCGTCCGTCCCACTAGCTACGTTCATTTGGTACAATGGAACATCAGTGGCTCCAGTGCAGGTGGCTGGCTGTTTGCTGCACTTAATAACCCTGTATTTCCAACAATAAATCCAATAAACTGGAGTCTAAGTTGCATTATTGCAGCGACACGTCGTCTATGATCACATATTTTTCTTGGCGACAAAACAATGACACAACATAGGACATTCTTCTCCAGCTAACAAAACCAGCAAACATGGCCTAGAGCAGTCAAAGAACTCATCAATATGCTACTACAGTTAACCACTGCACTAGTTCATAAAGTGATCTCAAATAATTAAAGGCCTTCAGAAACAGGCTGCCATATAAAAACAGCACATGTTTACGCTGACAGATCACAGAACACACAACAGACCCTCTGACGCACTCTACTAAGCTTTTGTCATATGATTCCTACACATGTGCCAACTTTACCTAGCACCTCACCGCCTGGTCTAAGAGAACGGAGGAGCATAAGTACACTTTAAGGAGAGATGAACAGAGTTAAGAAGGTGCGACAGTAAACGAGGAAGCAGAGAACAACAAAAGAGGAACTTATTCATCGAAGGTTGAACTATTCAGGGCCGATTAACACAACTTTTGTTCCAGTGTAACTGCGGCAATTCAAACAAAACATGGGTAGTGTCTATTAACCTAAAATATCACAAAAGAATAATGTGACGATGACGAGGGAAGAACTGGAAAAGCGAAAAAAGTTGTACCACCTTAGAATAATCCTAATATTTACGATACATATATGACTCAGGAGCACAAGCCTTCATTTTAAACTGGAGTGAGATCATAGGACTGGTACGAACCTGAACTCGACATGATATACAAGTCAGTCAAACATGAATCAGCGAGTGCCGCCAGTGAAGAGGCAGTTTCGACTAAACAAAGACAGAAAACACGACACTGTTTTATAAAGGAGTCAGTTTGTCTTTTCTACGGAGTGTCATCTATGTACAGAGAGAACTTTCTGTCATGATCCTTCTCAAAGTTTTTTTTTTCCTTATCCCTTCAGTGACTCCTCCGAAATAATTATCAGCCTCCGTTCTTACACTCGGAGAATCTCTGTGCAGTCAGATTTTCAAAAAACAAAAATACACTAGTTTCACAAAACCAACAATAACAAAAAAAAAAAAAAAAGCATAAATTCATTTTGTATTGCCCTCCCACTTGTGCCCACACGCCAGCTGACATGTGCATATATGTGTGCGTGTCTGCGTGTCGTGTGTACGGAGATGTGTTGGCTGGTCCTACAGGCCCTTGTTGAAGTAGACGGTGGTGGTGTTGGGACTGGTCTGGTGTATCCTCTCCTGCAGGTCTGCCTCCAGCCCGCTCACGCTCATAGAGCTACAGAGGGATTATTGAACAAGTTTTAGATTTGATGCAACGGTTTAGTAAACACACACGTACAACAGGTATCAATGAGAGTGATGTGAGAGAGGCTGTCGCTACCTTTTCTGTGGGAACAGGGCGCAGCACAGAGGAGTTGCAAACACCAGGCTGAAAATAAGATGTAGAGGAGGGATGGTTTGTTAGTTACAGATGCTCGAGTCCATATAAAAACATGGCCGTAGATAGTGCTGGTGCAATAACTTACCACAGGCCGACCAGCCCCACCTGGATTGGAGCATTTAGAATTGGGAACCGCTGCAGGGAGAGAAAACACAGGACTGTGTATCAAGTGGCATGTGACAGGACTCATTCATCATCTGGACAAACACGAAAACCAGCACCACCAGTAAAACCACAGACAAAAACAAACATATTTGACAGTCATACATGCAGTATGCTCACCTTCATGAACGCTTTCTTCTCCAGAGCATTCATGATAACCGGAGGGATGGCTGTGAGACAATAACAACAAAGAATGTAACGTGTTTTGCTTCAGGAACAAAAGCAAAGAAGATGATAAATGACAGACTTTAGTTACAGTTATTTTTCAACTTTCAAACCAACAGTTTAACATCCAGGATGAGTCAGCTGATGATTGGTTTCGATAAGTAGGGTGGGATAAGTTGAGTGTACATCAGGTTTTATGTCACTTAGATACACAGATTAACTGTATTACTCACTAACTGGTCTCTTCCAGCTCCTGAGAAGAATATCTGACTCTTTAACTATTTAGCTACTCCCGAATCTGTCTGTCTGCTGAGTGTCTGAAGTGAAGTGAATTTACTAGAAAAATATGTTTTATGCTGAGGCAGTCAGGAACTGAGAGTGAACCAAAACTGATAACTTGTGGGCTGGGCAGCTCAACATAGAGCTGAACTTCACTGTAAAGCTCAATAAAGCTGAAGGGCGCAGCAGAACAGCTGCTTTATCGAATCAGTAGATGATTTACCCATTGCTGGTACTGCCATTCCGATCCTCGAAACCACCACCTGCACAATGGCCTGCTTGGCAGCAGTGGGGGACTCTCCTAACCTGTTTCCATTCTCATCAGTCACAGGGATACCGTACTTCAACTCCCTGGTAGAAGCAAAAACAAAAGTTATGTGAAGCCACTGTCACAATCTCTAAAAGCTACTGAAAGGTTCATGTTCGAGCTCTTACCTCTGTCTCATGAAGGGAATATTGATACAGTTAGCAGCAGCGACAGCAGCGAAGGGGACAAACCGGCTGACGATTGGAGGGAGACGCTGCAAAGACGGGGACGAAACAGAGACACGGTCAGAAAAACAGAATCTGAGTTACACATCACTCAATGTGTGGATTCACTGGAGCCGCAGGTATTATTACCTTAGCTAGAGACTTGAATCCCAAGGCAGTGACTACAGCACCAGTAGTAGCACTGACGTAGGCTGCGCCGAGCTGACTGCGAGGAGACGGATGCATCAGAAACATACGTTAATAACCGACTTCCTCTTTTAGAAGATTCACCTGTTAACACATCATAAATAGCTGTCTTCTGCCACAGAACACGAGGAGTGCAGCTGGTAATCTGTCGGTCACACTTGAGTGAAATATTTCAAATAATAGTCATCTCAGCTGGGGTGCAAATTCATGCTATGTATCAATATGCAAAGCTCAACAAACAAGAACATACAGAAACAGAAGCAGAGGAAGGCACTGTGACATTTGTCCTGAGCTCATGCATTCAATGTATTTCTGCAGCATCTGAAAAGGTGCAAATTCTGGCAGAATGAGAAGAGAATGCAAATGCAAGTTGACCGGACATCTACGGGGATAACCTATGTCAACATGAGTGCATGGTCACATGGGGCTGAACATGCTTAACAGTGGAACGTAATACCGAGAGGACGGCAGCTCCCACAGCCTCCTTACAGACATTAGTATTGGGGGAGGACAGGAATGATCTAGAGTGGATGTGAGGTGAGAAGTCCTCCCTACTTCACGCTGATGGGGGCATCTCCGCTGCGGTTAGTGTAGTTGACGACTGCGTTGAAGGACTGGTTAACCCACTGCCAGAACACCACGGCCGGAGTAGTCCTGCGAACACGAGGGAACGTTGAGGAAGTGAGATTTCACACTGCTCAGTCAAAACTGTGGTGTTACATTTAACACGTCAGAGATAGAAACCACAAGCAAAGCATCTTCAGGGTATTTCAATAGATCTATCAGGGTGGACATAAGCAGATCTAAAAAATAAGAGAAAAACCCCACTAAATCAAGGCTATATTGACTTTTTTTGCAGTTGTTTCTTTTATAAAATGTCACACACTGTTATTATTCAAAATTCAGCTTACACTTGGGCTAAAAAACAATATTTGTAATTACTCTACATTTTGTTGATATTTACCGGGATGTGGACTGATCGTTGCTGTTTAATGTTATTCAGAAGGAAAAGTCACACATTTATTCAGCACATAACCAGCCACATAACCCTCATCCCTGTTTGAAAAACATATTGTATTTATACTTTCACATTGAGATTTTGATCTGAGAACTTCTCTCTGATGTGATGTGTGTAAAAGTATTTAGTTTATTTTCTCAGATAAAACCTTTTATCTCTGACCTATCCTTGTTTCTTTGTTGTGCCAACTTTACATATAATGAAACTAAAACTGAAACCACCATGTAACGGAAATTTCTGACTTTAGCCCCCCCTGGTTTACAGCAGTGCACACTGCTATAAAATGCACTAAATAATACATTTATCAGGGATATATTTGTTCTGGGCCATTATTAACCACCTATTGCTAACTGATTTAGCCTAGGCTGTGATAATTGTCCATAGCTATGCTGTTCACTACAAGGATTAAAATCTCTTATTTTTATGCATTATTGCAGACTGCCATATTGTTGAATTTACAGTCACATAGAAACTGTCACACACATTTATTCTTGATTTTGGCCGATCACAAATTTCCATTTCTCTATTTTAAATCATAAATCTTGCTTTTTGTGTTTAGTAAAACAGGAAATGTGCGCTGTACCTGTAGAAGGTGAGCATGGAGCCTGTGATGGACATGTTCATTGGCACCTGAGCCGACATCCGCCCGATCACAAACATCTTCTCGCCAGTGTCGGGGTGGAAGGCAGAGTCGTAGACGTACTTGGCTCTCCACAGCTCGTCCTCCGTCAGGCCAGGCTTCGCATTCCCAGCCCTGAAAAAAGGCAAGAAGGTGGAGAGACTGAGTCTTTACTTCACAGGACAAAGACCAGATAAGGGAGTTCTACTAATGTGTTTGTCAACAAATAGTGTTACCTTCTCAGTTTTAGATACATTTAAAAATTCTTACTTAAACAAACGTATCAACACAAAGTATGACATTTTCATTTTGAGTCGTTTTACCCCATTAAACAAGGAACACTGGTGTTATTACCTGTGCTCATTTCTATCCATGCCTCACATCAATGAACTCACTCTAACATAATCCTTTAGACCCCCACCCCACCCTCTACCTCCTGACACTTTACCTGTAGTCGTCCACAATCACTTTGGCCTCATCCAGGGTCTCAGAGGACAGCAGGACGGTCCTTGGATCTGTGACCATGAAGAAGTGCTTGGCACGCCCCATGAATGTTCCTTGGTCCCATCGTGGCTCCTTGATGTTTATGTTGAGGGACAGTTCTCCAGACATCGTGGCTTTCTATGATCAATGACACAAATGTTTAATTAATAAAACCGTTTTGATTATTTGCTTTGACGGTATATGTTTCTATAAACCTTATTTTTAATTTAACAACAGAATGTGTTCTAGCATGTTAAATGTTGCTTGTGATTTCAAAGGGAAGCATATCTCATCAACACAACAAATCTCATATATTTGATGAGTCCCAGCACTAGAGGAAATTCGTATAATTAAAAAACCTTTGCTGCACAACTAAGCCCCCACCTCTGCTCAATTAATCACTTTGCTGCAGTACAGGAAATTGTTGTATTGCTGTATTGAAGCAAAGCCCCCGGCCCAACCACTAAACAACACACAAACTAGAACATACACTGAACACATATCTCTGAGAAAATTAAACCACACAGACCAGTTGTTCAGGTTTAGTCTCCATCAGCACGTCCTGCCTCTCAGCGCGTTAAGCGAAAATAAGGGATGTACAGTGAAGTGTTGGATAAGTTATTAATATTATGTCAAATAAAGATAATTGTTATCAGATTGTTCTTGGGAGTATCCACTACCCAGGAGGCTTATCTCAAATGTCCCGTATCAGTTTTGGCTGCGAGTACAAGATACGGGAAAACTGTACTCAAAATGAAACTCTTCAAACTGTAGGTCAATATATATATATATTTTTTTTTAATAAGTCAAACATACCACCACTTAGTGCAAAGAAAGAGAAAGATGTCTACTTTCGGTTAAATTGCCAGTTTGGTGCAGGTGATATGAGAGTTTTGTAAACGTTGTACAAATTTACCAAATGTACTTAATCTACTTTAATGATGTGAATCAAGGCCACGTTCATAAACCAACACAATGATTACCCATTACATGGCCTTGCTGATTGGCCAAATTATATCACACGCCAAGTGTCTCGCCCAGGAAGGTACAACCACATTATTGTGCTCAGATCGTAGAATCTGAGTGTTCCCCATTTGTGCCGGTGGCTTCCTTTAGGGACTGATTTATTTCTAGCATGTCAGTTCATTTTGAAAAATCAAATTCAAAATATTTCCAGAACTTTACCGAAATGATATTTGAATTGAAAACAATCCTACACTCAACCTTATTTTTAAAACATTATATCTTAAACAAAACTTCAACTTTAAGTTTTTCAACTACAATCGTTTTTTCCAATAAACAAAACAATTGGCCCTGTTGCCTCCATACATCACAGTAGTTGCCATAAAAGTTGGTTTATAATCAGACAAAAGAGAAAGCACAGGCACTCAGTAGAACACTTGCCACTTCCTGTACATATTTACAATATATATCCTTTAATAATTGTAGATTAATGGTTGTATTTCTTTTAAATCCCAGTTTTATGACCATTTTTATTTTTACATGTCACCTTTGGCGAGCAGCACGTTGGAATTTAGGTCAGCTGATTGGACCATTGGAGAAACTGAAACCACACATCACACTACACGTTCACCCAGTTGTAAACACGGGTGTTGGATCTGCTGATAGGGAGTCATTCATAAAAATTACATGAGTCACAGTGTAAGGTGCTGAGCGTGTAAAAAAAAAAAAGGGGTGACACATGGATTTGGAGAAGTCACGACAAGCTGCCTCGGTTCCTTTGAGCCGGGGCGGCTAACCTGAGTAGCTTGCAACCACTGGAGCACATACACACAAACACACACATGACAATAACACTACATTAAATCCCCTAACACGTGAATAACAAGCTCAATAACAAGCTCCACGGGACAGAGAAGCTTCATCACGCCGTCAAAACAAACCACTACTGGGTAAATATTGTCGGGATGACAGGTAGCTTAAACGCTAGCTGACATGCTAGCACTGCAGTTAGCGTTCCAGGAGAACGTGTGGACACAGAACATTAGTTCAATAAGTCGTATTGTGACTTAAATCAGGTAAACAAGTGTGTGCAGTCATCACAGAGACTCACCAGCTCGGCTCCCGGTGCTTGTAGCAAATGTTTGACCTCTCAATATCACTGCCGCGCCGGGTAGACCTGTGTCGCCTTCGAATGCTCCACAGAGTGTCGTAAAACACAGCTTCATTGCAAATGACGGGGAGATCAAATAGACTGTATAGAGAGATCATAGGAAATGTAAAAAAAAGTTTCGTGACGATTTGATACATGATCTGGCTTTGCCTGGTTGTACTGTTCTTAGGCATAAAAACAAAGCAAACGTCTTTTTAAAAACATTAATCCAACCACAACAACATAATACGTATACGGCAATCATTACTGTGGTTGTAATTCAATCCATGTGATCAATATTACAATATTGAGTGACAATGTATCCTATTTTAAGATCATTTTGGGTATGTAATACATACATTTGTAAAATACATGCAACCCAATGGAATAAGATATAAGATAAAATATTTGATCAATCTAAAGTAAAACAGCAACACACTCAACCATGACAGACATGTATTTTAGAAAACGAGCTTGTGTGGGTCTTTGAAAGCAGCACCTGCTGTGGGCGGTTGTTGTCATGAAGGGCATCAGGAGGTGGGCGTGGAGCAAAGACGGCAGATAATTGGTTGAAACCCCCCCGACGTCAGCTAGCTACGTCAGCTAGCTCATCTATGAGCAAGCTAGCTAGCTAGACAGATGGATGATGATAGATAGATAGATAGATAGATAGATAGATGGATGGATGGATGGATGGATGGATGGATGGATGGATGGATGGATGGATGGATAGATAGATAGATGTACAAATAAAAAATATTTATAAGAAGTAGACAAGTACAGGGGAACAGGTAAAAGTATTGGGTGATAAGTATATTTATATGATGTGGCTAATTCCAATCAATCAATAAAAAATACATTCTACAATTTATTTGTTTTGTATATGCAGAGTCTTACAATACAGATTGTAGTAACTTGTGAATAAAGTTCAGCCTGATGGAATAAGAGCAGTATTAGATTATAAGGTTGCAGGAAATAATAAATACTCAAGTGATGCAAACTACAAAAACTTCGATTCAGAACATGCACTGAATTTGCACTGCTAAAGGTTTATCATATTTACTCATTTGTTCTGTTTATTTTTATTCTTTTAATTGTTTTGAAGGTTATTTTGACTTGTATTTGGAATGGTTTAACAATTGCTGACATGTGAAAACTCTGTTCAAACTTTGATGTATTAATAATGGACTGGATTTATTGTGTTAATCAACTAGCCGAAAATAATACTTTTGTTCCAGACTGAGTTTCAAATGAGACAAAGACCCGACGTGACATCCCTGACCACCGGGTGGGGTTGTTTACTCATCTGTGTGGCCTTCAGGGTGGAGACGGTCAGCTCAGCTTTCTCCACCTCCACCTCCACCTCTCTGGAGTTTCACTGCACAAACATGGACTTCATCAGCAGGTGATCAGTCAGGTTTACCTGAGGACAAGCGGCCGCAGACCCGAGCCCGTGTTTGTGTAATGTTGTGCAATTAGTGCACTCAGTCGTCATCGGTGCGGCGCTAATGGCTGTACAGCTGCAGGGGCTTTGTGTAAAAGGCTTACAGCTCTTAAGACAATAATGGTCTCCCGGAGAACAAATGAGGTGACGCTAATACTCCGGAGGTGTCACTGAAGCGTCTCTGCCCCCGAGCTCGTCCGGCAAAACACGGACATAACAGGTAAAAGGCACCGCTCTCTTACACTTCACAACGCAATGTCAGGATACTTATATTCATCTAATGTTTAACAGTTTAATGTATCACAGGAAAAAGTTTAGACTGTGTTCATGTTACAGTTTAACACGGAGGCAGATGTCATCTACAGGTGATCCAGAGGTTAAGTTAGTTAGTTATGGTTAGTTACTGCGGATGAATTCATAATAATAAACAGAAACATTTTCAGTTGATTGTGAAGTCTACACTATCTGAGTCGCTGTCCATGGTGTTGACTGATAGAAAGGTGAGGGAACAACAGGTGTTTTCAGGAAGGGAAGGTTTATTCTCAGCCCCACTGTCTGCTAGGGGACCATTTATACAGCCTTTATAAGCTGTAATAAACAATTCATATTTACCATTTATTTTATATTACAAGCCATTAACAATAGTATGTTTTGTGTTCTCATCTAATATCCTCCTCCATCATTTTATTCATCTTTAGCTCTCTTTGATTCATAGTTTCAGTTTCAGACCCCTCCAATGTACTCTTTGAATGGCTACCTCCCAAAACAGGAGTGCACGACATCTGGACCAAAGTCCATGTGTAGAATACACAACATTTGACAGTTAAAGACTTTATGGATTGCAGAATTTATCCTAGTACAAAGACAAAATAATAGAAACACCCGTTGGCATGACACAGTTCAACAGAAGCACAAACAACACCCTCCAAAGGATTGTTGTTTAGACAGGATAATTTTCAGCAAGGTGCACCTAATGAACAAATGCTTTTGAATGTGATGTACTATATAATATTACAACTGTGCCATTATTGAATAGAAACAAGAAGTCAAATAAAGTTGTTATACCAGAGTAAATGTGTTTTGCCTGTAGCCTGAAGATAAGTGGACAAACAGTACATTGTTAAAAAGATAGTTTAGTTTAGTTTACACCACATAAATAGATGAAAGCACTTGTGGAGTGTGGTAGAAGCCAGTAATAGTTTTTATTACTGGTTATAAAAAGCTACAGGTTGAACGACTAGCACATTTTTTAAAGATCCCGGGTTAAAGGTCACACCTGTTTCACAGCGAGAGAGTTGCATTCTCCCATCTCAAACTTCTGACCACATATTGCTTATTCTTCTCACTACAGATATCCGTTTAATTAAACATGACCCAAGGGGAATCACCATGCACCGCTGACTCCTCTTCAGAGAGGCCTGCAGCCGCTCAGCTGGCGCAGTGGAGAACAGCCACGCACCGTGGACTCTGTGGAGATGAATTCAGAGCTACAAAGGACTCTTGTGGATTACAACAACATGACTAAACTATTAAGAAAATTAGGATTCCATCCAGGAGTGAGAAAATTGGAAATCCAGAGTCCATTGTTCAGACAGAGTATTATTTTTTTGCGATCATTTTCCAATGGATTTATACTTCGTTCATTCAGATGTGTGGAAATATTTTAAATCCTACCTCTTCTATGTCACATTTTCTTCTTCTAAAGCCTTATTTACGGTTTTAAACTGTTTTCAATGAAGGTGAGTTGCCCACACCTCTGTAAACTGGCTTTTCAGTGAAAAGCAAGTAATTTATTATCACTACATCATCCACTTTGGACCAGCAGTTTCAAACAAGTCCAGTTCCCTACAACACCTGTGGACCACGTCCTTCCCCCAAATCCCAGGCTGCACCTCTTCCCTCCTGGCAGCTGACCACAGACATCCTCCTGTCTGGATGACGAAAGGAAGAATCGGCAGATACATAGCATGGCTCACTCCGCTCACCCCCCTGGAGGGAGGGAGATGACAAACGGAGGCGGGAACCCCCACTTCAACAATGGAGGCCAGGCGGGGTGTTCCCACAGCAACACGCGCTACAAGAAGAAACAGCGGCGCCACAGACGCAGGTCGTCCTCGCCAATGGGCCGGGTCATTCTCATCAACGCACCTGTTGATGGTGAGGACATGATCATGGTCCTCTGTTGCCTTGGTAACACACGCAGCACCGCTGGCAGAGTTAAGAACACGCCAATATTTAATGCTACAATACACTGTAGATACTAGAGCTGAGAAGTTTTGTCAATAAATTATTTAATTGATGGAAAATAATATGAACTACCCAACAGCACATTTCCGTGGTTAAAATTAGCCCCACTTTGACCAAGTATATTAAATTGCACTTTTGTATTACTCCTTAAAAAATTATACATTTTCTATTGTTTAGAAATTGTTTAGAAATTGTTTAGTATTGTTTTCTGCATATGATTATATTTTTATTCAGTGTAAAATGTTCAAACCTTATTGTAGACACAGGTATGCTTGTGTGTGTGTGTTTTTGTGTTTGCAGGAGGTGATGAAAGTGAAGACATTCACACAGTGACAGTAGACAAGAGTCCTGATGGGCGTCTGGGTTTCAGTGTCCGCGGCGGCTCTGAACATGGACTTGGTATATTTGTCAGCAAGGTGGAGGATGACAGCTCTGCAGGTTTGGAGGACGTGTGGTTATGTTGGTTTTCGTGGGCATGTTGTGTACACGAGACCTTTACTCCTGTGTGCCATCCTGAGTTCCACCCTATGGTTCCACCTTGTGTGTGCAGCGGAGGCTGGGCTGACTGTGGGCGATAAGGTGGTGGAGGTGAACGCTGTCAGCTTGGAGAGCATCACCATGAGCAGCGCTGTGAAGGTCCTGACGGGCAACAACCGGCTGAGGATGGTGGTGAGACGGGTTGGAAAGATCCCCGGCATCCGCTACTCCAAGGAGAAGACCACATGGTGAGGACACACACCTCAGAGGCTCAGGCTTTGTCAATGAGGAAAAGACTAATTATTCTAATCTACCATTGAATATTTACAGCACACATTTAATTTCACAGCTTAACCAAATAGATTAAGAAAATATGAATATGCATTGTACAATGTACAACCTTGTTGTAAGCAGCACTGGCCTTTGCATGGCTTTTGTTTTGTGTAGTCTTGTCACTTGACCATAGGTCACTCTGGTTGTCTTTCTTTTGGGATATACTGTATCTTGGTTTCATGTAGCAGCAGTGGATGGATTACCGCTCTGACCTTTATGGCTATTTGATCAACCAGCACTGACAGGCCTGAGTTCAGTGGAGAAAGAGAAATTTGTTTAGTTGAATGTCTTCTAGTGTGTATGTATGTGTTCCCTCTTCCAAAGGGTGGATCTGATTCACCGGCGGATGGTGGTGGAGGAAAGCGGCCGTACACCATCAGATGCCAGTTCGGACAGCGCCCTCCGCAGGATCGTACATCTCTTCACCACGTCAGACGACTACTGTCTGGGCTTCAACATCAGAGGAGGCAAAGAGTTCGGACTGGGGATTTACGTCTCTAAGTATGAGACTTGAAGTGACAATCAACATCGGACAGATCGAGCTGGTTGATTCTTCGTTTATTGGAGCCCAAGTTCTTGTATTTTCTCTGCAGGTTGGACCCAGGTGGGCTCGCAGAGCAGCATGGCATCAAAATGGGCGATCAAATCCTTGCGGCCAACGGGGTGAGCTTTGAAGACATCACCCACAGCAATGCAGTCGAGGTCCTGAAGAGCCACACCCATGTGATGTTGACCATCAGGGTGAGGAACAATTTTACAGATAAACTTGAGGTCAGGTTTAAAGCTGGGGTAATCAAGAGATTCATGTTTGTAGCAGACAAAATGCTCGATGACAAGTTTTTGCCTCTTTGGGCTCATTGTTTCGGATTTCAATACGTTTTCTGAGGGAGCACTACCTGCTCACTACTAAAACGCAAACACACAAGTTTAGCAGCTAGTTGTTTAACATCGTAGACCAGCATGCACCAGAGGCTGGTTGAGAGCAAAAGGTTTCTTAAAGGAAAGTGAATCTTGCACATCTTGTTGTCAGAAACAAACTCCACATGAACGCTGATGTTGCTAAATATCTGTTTGATTAATGAGCATCAACATCTTAGCCAAACTAACAAGGTAATAATATGTCAATGTTTTTACAGCTTGTAAAAATGATTTAATGCAGGTTTATGTCTGATCTGAAATATGTGATGCAGCGTTGCAAAGAAGCAGTATTCATCCACTCAGGTTTAAACATAACAGTTGATTAGGTACTTTGAGTAGCATGACACAATAATAAATGACTCAGCCTGTTAAATAACACCAGCTCTTCTCAAGAGTGGACAGAATGAATATGCCCATCAGAGCAGACAGCTGGCTCACGGCCCTTGAATTCCTTATGGGTCTGTGTGCATGTGGGTGTGCAAGATCACGTCACTTAACCTGTGTCATTTAAAAGGAATCATGTGTGTATGTTTGTGTGTATCAATGGGCACATGTGTGTTGTGTTGTGTGTGCGCTCTTAGCTATCTAACTTTGCTGCGCGCTCATTTTACTCCTCTGATCTCAGGTTCCACGTGTGAAAAACAGCCAGGGACGACGTTCATTATTCAAAGGCAGTCAGGGATCAGGTTATAATCAACAGAAAGCCAAATTTCATGTCTTCCTTCTCTCCTGTCATAGACACATTATGGGTTAGAGTCACATATAGTGAGCCAGGGTTAGTTTTATTAACACACTCTCACTCTTACTCTATTGTAAGGATTCGTTTTAACAAATTAGCAAAGCAATGAACATTGAGTGCAACATGCTCTATGACAAATCCTTGCATCCTTATTCATGGATGGAAACATCAGTCTTCATGTCAATCCACCACTTTGGTCGTAACTTCAATATCTTAACAACTGCTGCATGGATTCCTTTTAGATTTTATATTGACCTCATTGCATCCAGAGGGTTAAACCTACTGACATTGATGATCTCTTGATGTTCTTCAAGGGCCACCATGAGGTTGATGTGAGGTTTTGAGTAAAATATCGCAACAATTAAGTACTCTTGTGTCAAAGTATTAAAATTCTTCTGGATGTACTCTGAAGATAACAAATATGAATTTGTCAATAGCGTCAATAGTCACTGATTGTGAATTTGGACAATGCTGATATCTGTGTCCCACAAGGAGCTTAAAGCTACAGTATTAAAATGTACAATTGAGATGCTGGTTAACTTGTTGTGTTTCTAGTCTGATGACGTTGGCGTTCAAATATTTCATGCTGATGATTTCGTGTTTTTGCACTTCAACAGGAAGCTGGCCGATACCCTGCGTACAAGGAGATGGTGGCAGAATACGGCTGGCTCGACAAATGTATGGTGACTGTTCCGAAAGTGTGTTTATCACAAAATACGTGTATATGTACTCTCCTTGGAGAGTGGGGTCAGCCATTCAGTTTATATTTAAACTCTTTGTGGTCCACTGCGATACGAGCACTTCTGAGAATAGACAGGGATTAATTCAGTGATCTTGAGTGCTCGTCAGTCATCTGGAACAGAGCACAACCTCATATGTGGGTCAAGATGCTGAGTCATTTTGTAGGTTGTAGTTCTGTCTCTCGGAGGATTAACAGAGGGCAGACAGGGTTTAATCCAAACAAAGCACACTGTGTAAAATAAGGAAATGAAGGCGCTTCTGAGTGCATTTGTGTGTTGTTGTAGCATCTGGAGAGTTTCAGAGGGTATTGTAATCACACAGTACTTATTCAAGTATGGATTGTTTTCTACAGTGGCCAACGGAGGCCCTTCAACATTCCCTCAGGGTTCAGACTCCAACTCCTCTGTGTCCTCGCTGTCCTCCAGCACCCCTCTCAGCTCCCTCAGTGGTCTCTCCCAGGTCCTTTTCCCTCCCGTCTTTGGCCTGGACATGGTAGATGTGGCCATCTCCACAGAGGACCGCTCCCGTCATCCAAGCAGTGCAGAACAAACTGCTGACACTGCCATGCAAACTGACCCCAACCCTCCGAACTACACGGACCACCGCTCCCATAACGGATCGTACCCCGACAGGCTGGAGGGGACAGAAACCAGCCGGAGTGTAGGTGCCACAGTGCTGCTGAAGGACACCGTCATACGTGGGATAGGGGAAGGGCCGAGGGAGATGGGAGGAGCTGGGGAAGAAGGGCGGGGACGGACGAGGATGATGTCGAGTGGGGACCAGGAAGTAGACTCACCTAAGACGGCGGCTTTGATGGCCCTGAGCAGACCAAGGAAACCCATCAGACGTTCCCAGAGCCACATCACTGAGTCAGGTGAGACCTGAAGACTTACTTATTTAAAAACAGTGTCTTTATGATATAGTCTGATGGAGAACAATGACGAGTTTGCAAAGGTCAAGAAGAGATCTTGGACACATTCTTATAGATAACAAAATTAAGCTCCCTCTTCAATAATAAAAATAGTTTATTATTAGTATCATCAGTATAGGCCGATGCTTCCCTAGCAGATTTTATAAACTCCTTTGTGTCCAGTATCAGTCACGCTATACTCCACTGTGTTGTGGAGTATTCTACATCACAGTTGACAAATCAGCCTCTCAAGGATCACAGCACTGTGGATATTGCAGCCAGTCAGGTTCAGTTGTTGTGACACCACCTTCATTCACTTGATGAGATCCGCCGTCAAAAACCCTTCACAGATCTTTCTGCAGGACATCAGAAGATTTGAAGACCCCTCATTCCTCCATCCCTCCATAAAGTAAAGAAGAACATCCAGACTCCAGACGGATGATTTAAGCTCCAGACTGAACCTGTCCAGGAGCATAAAGATAACACAGACTCATGATTAATCACCGACCTTTACTCTCACTCGTTGTGCCTCTGTGAGAAATAAATAAGAACAAGCATACGGAGAATTATTCATCCAAGCCTTGGCGGGGGGGGGGGGGGGGGGGAGTTATTAGCTTTTCCTTTTCAATTTATCCAGCTCATTCATACCTCCAGGACCTGGCGGAGGCTTGGGGCAGAGCCCAGGGCTGATTGGACGTTTGTTACATAAGCCGGAGCACTTCACTGTAATGCTCCAAATGGATGTGGGGTGTGCGTTCAGGTTGGTGTAGCTGCAATTCATCAGTGTTACTATGTTACTTTCCACAGTGGCAGATTTACTGCTGTGAACAGAGGGGCTGACTGGAAGAGAAATGAAGAGTTTAAACTGGTAGCGGAGAGTGTCTATCACCAGTGTTACTGGCCACCTGTTGAGCATGGAGCCGTCTAAAGCCTAATGGATTGTGTTTTCTTTTCAACATATGCAGAATGGGCTATTCTTAAGTACAAACACGATTAATTGAACCAAAGATAACATGCAACTGCCTGCTCTAAATTAGTAAGTTAATTATATAATAAGTAAAATAAATAGTTGGCATTTTTTTGTAAAGCCAGAAACAACCAGTAGTTGGAGACATTATATTTTCAGTTGTTTGTTTGTTCGAAGGTCAATGTCACAGTGATCCCATGTTCATGTGAACGTGACACAATGCGAACACCCGGGGAGTTTCATTACATCCGGCACAAACATTGACTTGGAACAAAGAATGATCTGATTAGAATGTGGATTAAACCCTTTTTTGCCTCATGGATGTATGGAGGGATATTCTTTTCAGAAGGCGCTTTATGTGGTTAAATGTGGTACAAATGTTAATTTAGACTCCTGACCATTAACTGACCATGTTGGAGATCAAAGGTCATGGCAATGGCGGCCTCACAAATCATATTTATGTCTTGCAAAGGTGACTTCTCTCTCTCTCTCTCTCTCTCTCAGAATTAGGACATTTCCTCAAACCGTGTAAACATTGAGGTACGGCGAAGGTTCATCCTTCGCCAAAGGAGACGATGTTGTCATAACTCCACTGTGCATTTTAATGAACAGCTCTATGTGTCAATATTTCCTCAGTCATTATTTATTTTTTTCAGACAAAAGGCAAAACGCATGCAACGCTTCAAAATGCATGTGCTCGGGACCGCTCAGTGCTGCTCTGCAGTCCTAGAAATGTTAGAAAATACATACTCTGATTTAGAGGGACTTCACTTTCTCCCTTTAGAGGACAGGCAGAAGAAGAAGAAGCAGAAGAAGGAGAAGAGCTCGGGAGAGGGTAAAACAAGCCTGCAGCGCTCCAAAACCTTTGTCAACCTGTTATTTAAGAGAGAGCGTAAAGACAAGAGTCGCTCCAGGTCCCTATCCCAGGGAGCTGACAAAGGTGAGGCTGTGGTCACAAGACATTCTTCACCGGCACATGTTCTGCATCTTATTAAATATAGCTAAATGTCTCTGTTTCAGAGGTTTGAAACCAGTATAAATTATACAGTGTTACATTTCACATTATAGTTCTGGCTTTAGTGGTTCTGATGAGCTTTTTGATCATTTCTGGGGGTACAGTTCTGGCCATAATAATAATAATAACTTTATTCACTAGTGCTTTACAATTACGTCTTAATTTAAAGATAACAACAAAAATTAAGCCGTACGATAAAAATGAGTCTGAAGAAGAGATTTAAAAGAATATGCTGATGTTGCCTGGGTGCCTAAGTGGTGCTCTTCAAATGAGTGACCATTTGTGTAAAGGTAATGATTCCCTTCCTCAGGTAAAGAGCGGGGCCGTCCTCTCCAGATATTGACCTCACCGAGGGAGTCCCGAGCTGGGGTTAAAGACACCAGCCCGCTGCCCCGGCCTGAGACCCTGCATCACGTGGAGGACGTGGCAAAGAGGCTGCTCAGCCAGGACGAGGTGGCTGCCGTGATGAGACACTGTCATCGCGTGAGTTCCCGATCTGAAATGACCATCTCTCACACGTCAGTGGTGCTCTCACATGTGAATGGAAAATCCCTACTTGAAGGCTCAAGTGTGCAGTATAGTCCCTTTTGTTGCTAAGTCCCCTTTCGGTGACAGGTGTGTCTGGCAGCGGCTCAGACAAGAGACAGATTCGAGCTGTCATTTATGCTTAGGATCAAATATCAGCTGTCATCTGATCCGCTTGTCTCTCTACTGCCGGTCCTCCTCAGCTGCAGAGGGTATCGAGTCGAGAGGCAGAGTTTACAACTCTGTAGTTGGTCTCTCCATATTCTTCTCCTCTCATTAGTTGACCAATCTCGTCTGTTCCACAGTTTTTGACCGACAATATGATTGAAGACTTGGTACGTCCTCTTTTGGCAATCTTGGACAGGCCAGAGAAACTGCTACTTTTCAGAGAAATAAGGTGGGATACACAAAGCATTGGTATAATATAATGCTATTTTTTACACGTGTACATACTGTACAAGTATGTGTCAATGACTGACTGTGATCATCGTCTGCAGGATGCTGATACCGACGACTAAATTGGATCGGTTTGACAGCATAGTCCTTCCCTTTGAGCTGGAGGCGTATGACATTCTCAAGAGTCGCTCGAGTAAGAACAGGAACGCACTTCACAACACTTACACAGGTTTTAATTCATGTAGATTAGGTTTGCATGAAAGTGAGAGTGTAGGTTTCTATTCAGAAGAAAGTAGGAGTCAGATTCTTTAAAAGAAAAAGGTTTTCAAGTTAATATTAGAGATAATGCACAATTCATTACTGTAAAAGTGGTAGCCTAATAGTAGTCTAATGACTGAAATAAAAATTGCACTCAGTGTCTTAATGTCATTTCTTACTTTAAAATGATGTGATTGTTCTCCAGATTCCCTGAGTTTTGCCTGCAAGCTGCCTCGAGGTTGACAGTTTAAAAAGTCTGAGAGGCAAAATTCAAGGCAAAGGAAGTTACTTACTGCAGCTCATAAAGTTCACTGTCGTTTTATCAGCTCATATCTTCTCTCTCTGGAAAGTGATGGGAACACTTCTCCCCTATCTCCAGTGGAAAGGCATAAAATAAATAAAAGAGAAAGAAATCAAGTTAGAGTAAAATAAATTACACAAAAAGAAAAGACATTTATGGTAAGACATTGATGAGTGTCTGGTTGTTTATTTCCTCTCAGTACGATCTCCTGCTCTGCGCTCCCCTCGCAGAGGAACCCCTCGCCGTCACCTCATCACCCCAATCCCAGGTACACCTTCTTTCCACCGGTTCTCTTTCCAGACATCACATCTTTCTTCTCACTCTCTCTCTCTGTCTAGTTGGTGGCTTTTCTCCGACCCCTGAGGGAACATGAGACCCAGAAGGGGCTTAAAACTCTCACCCATTGTGTCTTTCCTCTCCAGCTCTTATTTTTCATTCCTCAAATCCCTCCTTTCCTCATACCTGCGTCAAACTCGTCAAGAGTTCCTGTCCCTGGTGTACCCACCTACCGAACTCATATGAAACACATGTAAACACACACACACATTAGTATGCGCACAATATCTCAGGTTTCCTGTGCCTGCGCTGAAGAAGAGGCTTGTGTTACATCTCTGTGGGCGACTGAAAAGGACTGAGACCTGTGTGGTGTGACACTTCAACAATACAGAGATGCTCCCAGCGTTTTTCCTCATTCAAGAGTCATTGAGACACAATCAATAGAGTCTTAATTTAGGCCGACGGAAGCCAGCTCACTTTCTGAGGGCACAGGTTAGGGGTCAAAGGGTCAGCGTTATGAAATGAGAGGGAAGCTGACAGTGTGGTGTCAGTGTTTAGAGGTGAGTGACCTTGTATATCTGACTCTTACTTCTTAATGAAATATTGAATTATCACCAAATAGTTTAGTTAGTCCTGAGGAAACAGGCAGAATTATGCTTCACTGAAATTCAGTTTGATGCTCAGTTCCATTTCTATTGTTTCAGTAAAACCCACATTCAACCATATGTAGTTCCACCTACTCAAAGTGACAGGTGCAAGATGTTCTGATGAGAACAAGACTATCCAGAAATGAAGCTGTGGCTTCACTTTTGGGGCGCAGGCATGCCGTCCATCTTTATATAAAGTCAATGGGTGACAAGACTCATGTCAGTATAAGCAGATGTTGGGATTGAGTTGCATTGTGGGTAATGTTTTGGCACGGAATGTACGGAATAAAAAGGACAATATCATTTTTTTCTAGATTGATTGAGATGTTTAAACTGTCCATCATGAGTCTGACTATGCTGTAGAAGAGCAGTGATAAAACAGTATAGTATTCTTTTGAGTCTGAATATTCCTCATGTCACTGCGTTCATGTGCAGATGCTCCACAGATGTTCAACATCTGTCTACAACCTTCAAGTTATAGTGAAACCAACAGTTTTTATGTTTGTACAGACTACCGTGGTGGGTTCCACCTCCAGCCGTTTCAGGACCCACTGGGAGAGAGTCAGTTGATTGAGGAGTTGGAGCGTCTGCGTTTGCCTGGACAGCCGTCAGGAATTCTGCCTCCATCACGTCTCTTCACCCCCTTGTTGGACGTACCTGTGGACAGCTATGCTTCCTCCTCTGTACGTTCCCGCTCCCTGAGCCCCTCACCCACCCACAGCTCCCTCCTCACAGAATCACCACACAGCACCCACCGTGGGCCCCAACCCCATCGCTCCCCAAGCAGACGAGATAACGGGGCGTCGCAGTATGATGAGGTCTCCTTACTGTCCGTATCTGACCGAGGAGATGTGGCTGCTGAGCGAGGGAGGTCGCCTGCGAGGAACGGCCAGGGGAGAGCGAGGAGGGAGGCGAGCCCCGAAAGCGTAGATGGCAGGGGGCAGAGCAGGCAGCCGGGCTTCACTGAGGTCAGCGTGCATGTTCCCTCACAGCCGAGAGGGAGAACGCCTCTGGCTGATGTGTTTGAGCCCCAGAGAGACAAGAGTCCGTCCTCAGGCAGAGGGAGAAGTCAGCAGGTGAATCAACCTGCTCAGAATGGTGTGAAAAGAAGAACCACTGTGCCACATGAGGAGTATGAAATCTGCACGTTGACCATCTCAAAGGCCAAGCAGTCATTGGGTGAGCACGAGACAGAAACAGATGTGTAGACTGAATGTATTTTAAAGGAATTTCTCGGTCCTTGAGCAGATTTAAACTTGCTAGTGACAATTGTAAAGCCATAGATTTGAATGTTGTCAGTCCTTGATATTCATTAACCAGCAGAGGTCAGGGCATCACTGACTATTTAACTGAGAGGGATTAGGAGCTATAATATGAGCTGAAAAAGACAAAAGGGACAATATACACTGTATAAGTTAGATCATAGGAATCTGGTACTATCAAGCTATCCCTCCGTTTCTAATGAGTTCCCTGTTTGTTTTCAGGTATTAGTATCTCTGGAGGTATGGAGTCAAGGGTCCAGCCCATGATAAAGATTGAGAAAATCTTCCCAGGAGGAGCCGCATCTACAAATGAGGCTCTGAAGGTGAGCAGTGATATGAAAAGTGTATGTTTTCATCAGCCTTTGTTTGCGTGTTAGCTGGCAGCATTACACAAGCAAAATACTGGATGGATACCATGTTTTATTTGTACTTTTTTAAGAATTTATCAACAAATTAATAAATAATAATCTTAATGTAAGAAAACAGGAATGTTTTGTTAGCAGTTTGTGGAAAATATCGCTATGTATCTGATTAAATCAGAAAGAAAATGTGATAAACATGTTATCACAATTTTGACTTTCCTGATTGCACTTTCCTCTCAATCTAACACCCTGATTTAAAATCACTTTAAATGTCCGTGCTGGTTGGAGTGTAAGGACCTGTCACACACACGTGTCCTGTGGTTATGACGTGTTGCTGCTATAAGTAAGAAGAGAGAGGTTGACGGTGATGCAGGGACTGGGTACGAGATGGAGTAGAGATCAGGTTGCCCATCACTTCCATTATTGATGAACTACACAAGCACTACTCTGCTAATGTATTGGTAATATATTGGCTGCACAGTAACTTAACAGTCATCTGTGATCCTGGCCTGGTTCACTTAAACACACATGATACACACACACATTCACTGCAGTTAACCACAGGCTCATTCAAGTACTGGAGTCAACAATAAGAGCAGCCACACAACACAGCTCTGCAAAAGATTGTGTGTATAAGGATATATAAGTAAAATAATAAGTTAGATATAACAAAGATATGTTTTATTTATAAATATTATTCATGTAACTTCTATGCCAAATCAGTGTACCTATCCCACCAACGAGAGATTCAACCTCTGACAACAAAAACAAAACAAGTTACTGATTTGAAATGACCAAGGCTCACGTAAGAGGAACATGAATCTCTCTATGGAAATACATGCACTAAAAACCACAGAGGTCAACCTCATGGTGGCGCTAGACCAAAAGTCAGGGGACAGGGTAAAACTCACCGATGTCTGTACCATATAAAACAGGATAACTGAAAACCTTCACCTGCTGGTGGCGCTAGAGGTACAATCAGGGGTTATCCAAATCCAGAGGATTAATCCTGCAGGGCTCATGAATGACTCCACAACATTTCATATTCCATCTAATCATTGTAGAGGTTTTTGAGTCTGGATCAAAGTAGTGGACAGAAGGGACATTTCTCTCCCTGCAGCCGTGTGGTTATAAACAAAGACGTCAGCTGTTGTCTCTACCTGACACATCACATCATAGGCTCCCTCCAATCTGCTCTGTGGCTCAGTGCTATCTCCCCCTGCTCTGTAAGGGGAAGTGAGACCAGGCCAGTCCAGTGTTAACATGCATCCTGTCCCCTCGCACACACACGATAACAGACAATCAGTGTTGTTTTGTGAGTGTGTGTGTGAGGTCATGTGTTCTGTCCTGTGCATTAGACTCCAACACCTGCTTGTATCTAATGTGTCATATGCCTGCATTTAACTGGCTCTGGAAGAGGGCCCAGTAAAGAACGCAGCATGTGAAGGCTGAGTGGATGTGACATCATGGTTTGTTGGCCTGTATGTGGTTGAAGGGTTGATTCCGTTTTTCATTTGTACCACTGATCTTTTTAATCGCACAACTGCTAACATTGTGTTATGTGAATTGTTTAGAATAACTAGGACCATAGTCCTTGCTGGGATGCTGATTGGTTGGTTCACCACCACTCTCATTGATATAAACAGGGTGGATTAAATAAAGGAAACAAAATACAGCTCAACAAACAACTGTTTGGATGATTACAATCACACCACAGACTGGGACCAGCTCTCGTTAAGGTTTTCAATGACATCCACATAAACACAGACGGTTTTCTCAACAAAGTCGACCACAGTATCCTACCAGACAAAAAAACTGGGCTTACAAAACTGGTATACAAATAAACGTGCCTTGCCTTACAATCAAATTGGATAATTATCTGGATCTGCATCAAACTGTACAAACTCACAGATCTCAACACCACAAATATGCCTGAAATTTTATGAAATCAACAAAAAATGGCTAAGCCCCTTTAACAGGATTCATACTAAAATTAGACAGGTTCTTCTACGGCCTATGCAGCATCTCTCTACCACTTTAAGTTCAAATTGTTTCAGTACTTATTGCATCATCCTGCATAGAAACAAATGTGTGAGTCAATATTACCACTTTCACGAAAGCAGGGTTTATTTCACGATTGTTGTTAAACCTAAGAGATTCCAACTGACCGTGTCTCCTCTGCTTTGTTAAATAAAGTAGATTGATTTGTTTATAATGGAAAATGAACAAACGATTCACTGATCCTTTCTTGCAAACTGTAATTTTTTCCAGCTATGTTGTTTTTGGATCGTGACGTCCACTGGCTAGAGCGCTCTTGAAATGTCCGTTAAGAGGATGGGACAGATTAGGTTGTGATCTATTTAATTCAAATAAATTACTTTTCAAAAATGAAAAAAGCCATTTTAATCTCTTCTTTGGCCAATTCGATCTAAATCTTTGGATGCAATTCTCACAAAACACTATAAGGTTATTGGTGGACACCAGATGAGCTTTAAGAAAAACCTGCCAGGACAAACACAGGGCAGCGCAGATGTGACCTCTCTATATGTGACCTGTAATAGAAAGAATAGTCTGTGACAGAGTAAGGGGGGGAAATCGCCTATTTGTGTCTAATGACTGGAAAGGAAAAGGGAAAGGGAAAAAGACATGATTGGTGGAGATATAACAATGGCTGTCAGCCTTGCGTGCATCAGTGTTATGTGTTGCTAACCTTCACTGAGGCTGAGCACATGAGGCAGGTGCATCCTCGGCAAGCGCTGATGACATCAGAGGAAGTCCCTCTCCTTGGGCGTCCAAAGCTTCGCTGCTCTCTGCTCACATCCTGCAGGAAACAGCGAGCAACTCTCCTAACTGTGTGTGTCTCAGTGTGTGTTCTGGTTTTCACCAGCCTTGTGCTGATGGGGACACTTTATATGTGCACTAGTGACGGGCTTCAGTGTGAATAAGCTGGAGTAACAGAAAAGCCCCAATTCTCTGTGTCATAAATCAGGTTCCTGCTAAGGGACATGATCACTGCAGATTCATGGCAACTGTCTATAAAGTTGTAAAAAGAGAGGAAAGTGATAACATATATGTAGTCGTGAAATATGAGTTGGCATGAAGGATTTACCTGATTTAACCGTGTTCTCATCTGCAGGCCGGATATGAGCTGTTGTCCGTGGACGGCGAGAGTATGCAGGAGGTGACTCATCAGCACGCGGTGGGTGTCATTCGCCGTGCGTTCGGCCACAAGGCCAAAGATCCGATGGTTTTTGTGGTCAAGTTTCCTCGCAGCCCCACCAGCAGCCCCAGGAGACCTGCTGACTAGCCTCTCTGGGCCTCAAAGCCAGACTGCAACTCGGGCATGAAGGACAACAAATGCTGCAGCTCCTGAGGGAACGAATAAATTCCAGGATTCACTGCACGAGAGAAAATATGAGACAGGTAGAGCTCTGGTCCCAGCGGAGAGGAATGGATGCACCATCGTCGTCTCATCGCTCCTGTTAAAGGCCGAGTTGTGACAAGAACTACAAAGATATTTGTCACGAACAAAGGTTGAAGCTTGAAGCAATTTTTTAAGACTGATACAGTTGATTTTTTGTCAGAATAAATCACTTTCACTTTGATAAAATGTAAGATACTGTTTTGAAGTATAACCTAAACTGGACTTTGCACCTGTACAACATTCTTACTGAAATAATTCACCGCATGATAACTTCGTTTAAAAGCAACTTCCTGTTTTCTAAAGGGTCTTTCATGATAAGATCGTGTGGTTCATGAACTCCTCCTCGGTTGAAATCGTGCCACTGTTTGACACTTAACCACCTTTCCTTGACCTCTGACCTCTGTCTGATAGTGAAGCCAGTGGTCTGCACATTTCAGCTGGACGATCTGACTCCAGCAGCCCTGCAGGCCTGCCAGAGGGAGATTACCCCAGCCTGCGTTATGAGATTTGTAGATTTATACCCAGATTAAACCCCTGTATTATGTCAAAACTGATAGTTTGGGTTTAGTGGATGTCTGGGGGGGATTATTCCAAATTGCTGCTCAGTAATTTTTTGTGCTGTATTTTTCTGGCCTAAGTGCTCGTGCTCTGGAGCAATCCGCCACTTTAGAGGCTTAATTACACCCTGCTGTGGACTGAGCTTATGCAGACATGCGGAGGAGTTGGAAAAACATGTCAATGAGAAATGCATGACTTGGAGGTCGGTGGCACAGTTTGAATTAAAGTAGGCTAGAGGAGATGTGAGCAGAGAGATAACATGGACTACAGTGTGCATAGTGCCTTACTCCTGCAGATGACCAGTGGGGGGAAATGTTGATAAAATGCTGGACAAACTTGGTTTTAATAAGTGACTTGTCTCAATCCAGAGATACAAATAAAGGTTTAAGATGAAACTTCGGTGATTCAGTGCTCTTTGTTCACCATGTGTTTCAGGGAAAAGCTAGAATTACAGACCGGCTGTTGTAAGCCTCCATTAACCAGATCAGCCTCAGCCTACACACTTTTTCATGACTCATAAGGTCATCGTGACCTTTGACCCCCCAAATCTGATTAGTAAGCCGTGACATTTTTTCCCAATAAGGATTTTCACAAGACATCCCTAAGATAAAGCATTCTTGATACAAAGAGGGTATTTGAGTTCACCATTTCCCTTGACCTTTGACCTCCAAAATCTAATCAGGTCATCCTTGAGTCCAAGTGAATGTTTGGGCCAGATATAATGACATTTTCCTAAGGGTGTGTTTTGTATATATCACATTCACAAAAACGTCAATGCACACAATGCATTTGACCGCCAGCTGTCATCGGCGCTGAGGCATTAAAAAAAGACAGTAACTCAACAGTCAGTCTGAGGTGTGACAACTTGTTCTTTAATTAAAAACACAGTCATTTGTACAAGAAATGTACACGTAAAAATATACATGGACAACTACATACTTAATGAATTATGGAGGATGCAACGAAAGCGAAACATAGATATGCACAAAGGGATGAAAAGAAAACTGCCACACAAAAAAAGAAGAAGAAAGAAATGTGTTACGTTGCTTTGGTCTAATCACAGTGGCTACGCTCGAAAACAGACACTTGGTCTCAACAATGTCACTCTGTTATACTATTTAGTGTTTTACATATTTACACAGAAAACTCTTATACGCAACAATATGGAGGAAAGAGATATGACGATTGAGTGGAGGTCCTGCGTGAACACAGAACCTTAGGGAGTCGGTTTGATGTGCAACACCTGTGCTTGTTGTTTGTCTGTTAACCTGTGGGGAGTGAGTAACAGTCTACGTCTGGTTAACAAAGTGAATATGGTTAGACAAACCCATCTTGCTCCATTCAAAAGTCACTTCCCATAGCTGCATGTTAACAATCCATGCACAGTGCAGACTTTTTTAATATCCTGAAACATTATCTTTAGAAGAGGTTTGATTTAAATTGGATTTCCGAGAATAGGAAGCATCACATCAGCTCCAACCTCGACTCGGCGAAGACGTCACTGACCCGTCTCGTGAAGGACGAATCGCACAATGAGGACACGGACCGCTGTGACTCTATGATCATCAAGTGACAGATCAATACGAATGGAGAGACGACAGGTCAAACCTGAACCATAAATAAAAGCTTCTAACTGCTTTACCAGCTGCAAAGTTTGGTCTTCAGATAATGTAAGTTTGTGTCACACAGGTTATATATTGTAAACAGGTTATCATGCATTACAGTATTAGGTGCACTCTGTCTATGCTGCTGCCTCCATTTGTAATTGATCCATCATTTGAAATATTGGGATGTGATATATATATGTATATATATAAGTCTTTATAATTTGCATATTAAACCCACACTTATACCAGTACTACAACAAAATATCGTCAGGTGCTATATATAAAAAAATATACAACATCTCCTCCATTATATAGATTTCCATTTAGCTATTATTCCGTGATATAGACTCTTTGTAAAATAAAGTTCTCAGCACGTTAGTATTGTTTCCATAGAGACCCGCCACGCCGCTGTGGCCAATCTGAGCGACCCAACATCCTCCTCATCGGTTTATATTCAGGGCTTTAACAGCCGACCCGCCTCGAGGACGTTCAGTGCTGGAGCTACTGCATCTGCAAATCCCCATCTCAAAGCAAACTGAGCCAGCGTCTTCTGAAATCTGATACAACAAAGACATGCAGACATGCCAGTCGCGCTACTTGTATTAGCAGTCATGGAAGATTATAGTCTAGAGGGGGAGACTAGGAAGACTTCGAAAAAAATGTTATTTGGCTTTTGGCTGCCAAAAGCCAAATAAAGAGCACTAATGGGAGAGAAGCTGAATAAATGGAAACTCTGAATAATCATGCCTACGGTTTAAACACTGGCTTATATCTCTGAGTGTCGTGGTGACCAAACTGAAGGAATATGCTCCATTTACAGTTTCCTGATACCGACCGCGGAGGTGCTTTTCAGTGTTATAAAAATAGCTGAGAAAAGAGCAGATATAGAGATAGAAGAGAGACAAAGGCGGAAGAAGACAGAAGAAAAAAGGAGAATCAGCAGCATCCTGTTGATATCTACCATGCTACAGTCTGCTTCCTCGTGCTACACAAAAATGTAAATGTTTATGTCAGAGCTTGTGAATGAGTTGACACCTTGATCAAGTGCAAAAGCAGAGACTCTTGGTGGTCTAGAAAACATGGCCGGGCGTTCAAATAAACCGTTTTCCTTTGAACTCCGAGCCTCTACATCCTCTGCGGTTTGGGAAAGGGCAGAAAACGACGTCCACGTGTAAGCAAACCAAGAGCCAAATGTAAAGCCTGGTTTGTTTTGAGTGAGAGCTTGATTCACTTGAGAGAGGAAAGGAAGTTGTGCAAAATAATCCCGCGTATCCCTCGGTGAGCCGATTCTTCTGTTGCCCATTTATACTGCATTTCTCTGGAGTGGTAACAGTCACAATACATTCCTTTTCAAATACACAAGGCTGAGGAAATACCTCCAGAACCAAAGTATTCTTATCCTCTGTATAACATGAAGTGAACTACTGATCATCTCGACACTATTAAATACAAACAGCGGATGTTGTAATATTATAGTGTTGCTTCCCTTTTAGCAGTTACATTTTGTGTTGTATATGAAGATGGATGAAATGACGTGGCCCTGAAAGTCATCTTGATCGCCCCCTGTTGGCTGACTGCAGTATTATTCATATACCTTGCTTCCTTAAAAGTTAAGCCCAGTTCACACTACAGGACTAAGACAGCAGATCACTGGGCAGCGCACACAACACTTGATTCTGAGGATCAGGACACTTGCAGTCGCTGTGAGTCTGCGCTACTCGACTGCTCTTTTCCCTCGGACAAACCCTGACTAGTGTTTCTTTAATCATAAAGAGGACACAGTCTAAGAGATCCATCCTGCTCTGCAAATGACACATCAAGCTGGAGGAGGTGAAACGGTTCAGCAGACACAACAGTTGTAAAGAATGGAGAGCAGCTCGTGTCGTGGTTTTTCTGTCCAAGCCTGTTCGAGGGCGAAAACTAACCGAGCATGACCAACCAGTCACGCATTCAGTTTTTTTTTCTGTCCAAACCCGTCATGCTGCTCTGCTTGGTTTTGAACTCGCTTGTTTTTCCCCCAATTACTGACAAAGATCCGGGGGCACCTCATCACTACATGCCGCCCACCTTCACCACCTTCACCCCGTCCTACACTCTGATTGGCTAGAGTTTTTGCAGGCTCTGACTACATTTGAAAATGTGATATGAGTTTGCAACTTTTTGCGGATGGTTTGCAATTGGCGTCTGCAGATCTGCATCGATCAGGGGCTTTTGTTGGCGAGTTGCAAATAGGGCTGAACATCATGTGGTGTGAACTAGGCTTAAATAGATGGGATGCAGACCTAACTGAAGAGTCTAAGCTAAACAAAGTTTTTTGTCATTTCAGTAGTTCTAATCACAAGGAGGTTAGTTTAAGTGTGAATTTTCTGTCAATAATTTGATTAAAATAAAATGTGGTGAAACGTCATGGTTGAAAGCTGAGAATGACTTATCCACCCCTCAATCACTACTGTGGAGACTCCGGTTCCAAATGACGTCAAAAGCATATCCGGGAAATCTTAGCTTCATCTTTTGAACAGTAGGAGGAAGTAGGGAAGTGTCATCCATCTTCATATACAGTCTATGGAGTTGAGAATGAGCACAGCTTGGACAGGTGATCAACAGTGGTGGCGTTGATGTTGATGGGACTAATTGTCATGATGCATCATCATGTGAATGCTGGTGGCCCGCTGCCTGAAACCTTATGTGCTACCAGGAAAAAGTGCAACTCCACTTGGAGGCTTAGCAACATTTTTTGCTTTAAGTTCCCGCCGATGTTCAATACCCTGATTTGAACTTGGTCTGCAAAAGAAACACTTTTTAAAAACTGCTTTTTCAACAGAAGAAAATAAGTCTTTGTGCTGGCTTTGGATTGGGATGAAACTCATTGAAAGCTCCAGGGCTGGACCCCTTGTGAGCATTTATTGGAGTGAGAATTCACCTTCGGGCGATTTAGGTTCTGACAGTGATAAGTGGTGAGAGCTCAGTGGTCCAGGTAAAACCATGTCGAAGAGTTCAAGATTTTTTGTGTGTGGGTTCCTGTGTTTCTGTGCTCATATTACTGCAAATGCGTGTGTGTGTGTCTAGATCTCAGTGGCGGTGATCTCCTCAAAGTGGATGTCGTTGCTGCCGCTGTGAACCTCATAGTCCTCCATGTCCCTGTTCTCCAGCTCCAGACTCAGCTCCCTCATCACCCGCTCAAGGTCCCGGTTTCGACGGTACATCTGGATGTAGTTCTGCTGCAGCTGCTTCTGGTAGCGGATGACCTGGGTGAAAGAAGAAAAACAAAAAAACGGCATGTGAGTATGTGGGGGAAGTTTGAGAAATCAATCAATATATCCATGTAGACGTCTATACCATGGACAAAACAATTCACATGATGAAGTGAATGAATGGTTCTTCTTCTTCCGTTTTACCTTTTCCTTCTCTTCCTGCCACACCCTCCTCTCATCCTCGAACCGAGAGAGGTGCTCTTCACTCGTCCTCCTCTCATACATGAGCTCAGCCTTCACTCTGTCCATCTAAGAAAAAGACATAAAGAACTTCTTGTACACCTGTATGGATATGTACTGTATATGTACTATATGTATGTATGGACATGCTCATGTATGCAGGTATGTGTATGTTTATTTTTGTCAAGATGCTTGAATAAAATATATATAATTATATATAAACTATTCAGTTATCAATAGGGTAGCATTCATTAATTAATAATATTAATAGTGAAGGAGCCTATTTTAACTGCCTAATAGACTTTTTTGTAGTTTGATCTACAACTTATCGTATATTCTCTCTTTAATCCTCAAATCAACCACTACAAATGTGAAATAAAAGAAGAGAAGTAAAAATAAAAAGTAGATTGTTCTGAAATGTGATGGAGCTGAAGTACAAAGTAAAAATCCTGTACCTGTTGCCTGAGTCCCAACACAGTTTCTGCATTCTGCCTCTGAGCCTTGGCCTCATCACTCTCTCCGCCCCAGACCAAATGAGTCTCTTCTCCATCTCGGTACAGAGAAGGACTGGGACCGGTCCTTCCTGCCACACCTCTGCCGTGTTGTAGGGACAGGTTTATACATTGCCCCTTCATGATTGCATTTCCAGGTACTGAGGTGTGATTGGACAGAGTGTCTCGGAGACGGGCCGACTCATCCTCCAAGCGGCCCACTTTCTCCCGCAGCAGCTCCGCTTCGCTCTTGCGTCTCTGGAGTTCATTCTCGCAGACTTCGAGCTCCAGTGATCGCGTCCGCACGGCCGCCTGGGCCTCCTGGGATCGAACCTGGCTGGCCTGCAGTTCCGACCGGGCTTCTCTGAGCTGGGCCTTCAGGACAACAATGTCTCCTGCCTTCTGGCTCAGCTCTGACTGGAGCTCCTTCAGCTGCTGTTTCAGGAGGCAGATCTCCCCTGACTTCTGACACACCTGGAGGGGGGAGAGAGGAGGAAATGTTTGTCAGGACAGATTACAAACGGTAATTTTTTTAATTTCTTTACTCTTTACTTTGACAAATCTGAGCCTATGTAGGGTCCCCCCTGACAAACTTTTCATTTTGGGTAATTTTCAGCTTGTATTAGTGCATTAACAATTGAGAGATGACTAGAAAATGAGGTGAGAAAGAAACGGGGAATGAAAAGCAGCATTGGTTCTCTGATAAAACTCAAACAGGAACATAGCAGCTCATTATTGTTGGTTCCTTTAATCACTGACTCTCACCTCCCACTTTGTCTCCTCCAGACGTGGCCCAAGCTGCGTCTGCTCCCTCTGGATGGTGGCACACCTCCTCTCCAGCGTCTCTCTGTCCTGCAGCAGCGAGGAGAAGTCCTCCTGCAGCTTCTTCTTCTCCTGCTGTAGCTGAAATACCTGACGACACACAGAGACGTGTCCTTTCAAACTTGGAGCAAATCTCTTAACTCTTCATTTAAGTGTTGACTCAGTTATGACATTAAATATGTAAAAAATACTGAAAAACAGGACAGTGACTCTTGGAAGAAGATTGATTGCATACAGTAGATGTTTTGAGAAGTTTTTAAAGTCTTAACATACCTGTAACTGTAACACCTGCTGTGCCCTCTGGGCTTTCTGAGAGGCCTGCTTCATCTTCGAGGAACAGCTCTGTCTCATCTCCTCCATCTCTCTTTCACAGCGCCGCTGCTTCTCCTCATACACCTGAGAGCAAAAGACATGTGTGAGTTCTTCATCTGTATTTGAAGCACATCAACTACTTTCTTTGGTGTTTCGAAAGACAGTTTGATCTGTGTGGTTTGGCTAACGGCTTCATGTCTCACCTGGCAGATAGCAGCTTCATTCTCATCCAGATTTTCCCGGAGCTGCTGGAGCTCCAGGTCTCGTTCCCTAAGCTTCTCCTCCAGCTCCCTCACCACCGCCTCGTAACCTTCCACCAGGGGTGGCGAGTGGCCACAGGAGCCGCTGTCTGACAGGGGCTGCCCGCGCCCACTCAGCGACCCCGAGCCCGTGCTCTTGCTGGATGAGGAACGTCCACTGTCCGAGTTAGTGTGACCGTGGCTCCCACTTCCACCTGAAGTGTTTCGACCCAGGCCTGTGACGGGCTCCAGCTGGCCCCCGGAGCCAGAGCCAGAGCTGGAGCCCTCACTGGGGGCCAGACTGTAGCCTGTACTGCTGTGAGTGGGGAGGCTGGAGAGGGAGTTCCTCCCTGAATCTGACATGGAGCAAGACTGGCTGCTCCGAGGATTGCGACCACCACTGTAGGAGTTGCGTTTCCCTTCCGTGCTGGAGTTGCTGCTCCCTCCGTTAACTTTGGTGCTGCTGGAGATGTTGGATCCCCCGAGGGGCAGCAGGAGGCTGAGGCTGGCCTGGCTCTCTGACAGACTGGTGCCCCCTGGCCGCGGCGACAGGTACTGAACAGAGTGACGATTCTTGGGAATGACGGGTTTAAACGCCGTTGGGCGGATCAGCACTTTCTCCATGTTCTGAAAGCACAAAATTATAAGAACAGCATTAGTAATTGAAAAATACTAAAGCTGGGCGAATAGAAACAGTCAAATAAACTCATTATCAAGGGGTGAGTGATCTGACGGCAGGTCACCCCTCCAGGCTCTGATTATTTTAATTTGGGTTAATTGATATTCATGGGCTTCATTTAGCAATCTTAAAAAAAGTAATTTTCAAGATGAAGGGACAGGGAAAAGAGAGGGAGAACGGGAGGAGAGTCCAGAGAAAATCTGATTGAAGGGCAGAAAAACAACGAGGGGAAGGAGGAGCGGAGAGGAAGAGACGAGACAAAGACAGAGTGAGTCAGAAACTCCTCATGTTCTGTGAGTATTTTGCTTAGCAGCCATCCTCTGGGTTCACTAACTACATCGCAGCTGAATGTGAGTGAGCTCTGACATTGATCATCATGATCTGTCTGCAAGGTGAGTAGCTGTCAAATGATCCATCTGAGCCTGCCGGGCCAATGATTAAGCGTCTCCCTGAATCGATGGAAATAAAGAGCCAATTAGACAGCTGAGGTAACCTGCTGTAAAAGGTTTCAGCACAAGGGGCAGAAACACTCATGTCTGCATAAGTGTGTGTTCATGAGAGGAAAGAGAACAAATTTCCTCACTATAATATTAACTGTCAGTCTGTGATCATGAGCTGTAATTTAACGGAAATATCTTCAGGGCAGAGGTCATGGTCAGTTCTACAGCATAGAGCTGTTAAGGTCGCGTCTTAAATTTGCCTTTTAGAGACACTCGTATATCGCATGATACTTACATCTTGTGAACAGATACCTTGAGTCCAATCTCAGCGTTGTCTTTGTCAAATTAGTGGAATATATGTACAAAATAGTATACAGTTGTGAAATATCAGAAAATCTCTTATTCACCAAACGTTAAAGGGACTCAGACCAATAGGGCCTGAATAATACTTATACATTTCAGGGAGGTAGTGTTTCTACTTTATACATATCCCTATACCCTCAAAAATATATTAATCATAAAGTAAAATGTATAAAAAAAGAAAATTGTCTCGAAAACGGACTTCATCCTCTGTTCATCGTGTGTCAGTGTCGCTCTACGACCTCCTTCTCCTACCTTCTCTAACTGTCCAGACACTGGGATGAGTTTGGGTGGAGGTCCTCCGATGTTGCCGTTCAGTGTCCTGTTCTCCCTTTGCTCCTCTGAGTCACTGCAGGGGCTTGCAGCTGCCACCAGGTTGTCGTTCCAGTCCCCGACCACCACCTCGTCGCTCACGTACCCAAAGTTCCCATTAATGCCACCCACTGTTGCAGCTGAGTTTCCGGGCCGAGGCTGCTTCTTGGTGGGCAGCGGCGGGGGCAGAACGTGGGCCTGAGGCTGCGTTTGGTGGCTGATAACCAGCAACTGCTCTAAAGAGCTCCCGCTGCGGAGGGTGTTATCCTGAAGCCGGAAGCAGCTGGTAGCTGGTGTGGAGCGCCGTGGTTTGGTGGCGAACTCGCTGGCGGCCCGGCAGTGTTTCTCCTGGTACGTCCGGCCTGATATGAGACTGCTGACAGAACCCATGGCTGTCCCGGAGCTGCAGGGCCCACAGGGGACAGAGCAGGGGCCTGAGGGGGAGTGGGATGATAGCGGCCGACACTGCTGGACTTCGAGACCTGGATTGGAGTGGTCAGTCACGGTCACTGGTAGTGCCTGAACCAGAGCCATGGCAGCCCGACGCTGTCAGACACACCACACACTCTGAGGAGAGAGAGAGAGAGAGAGAGAGAAAACACAGAGAGAACTGTCAAATTCATATTCTATGTGCAACAGATGTGAATATCACACATGCTCCCTTGAAGATATTATCATTTACACCAGTGCTTTTCCAAGTAAACACAATCCCTATGGTTCCTGCAGGTCGCTGACACTCAAATCACATCCACGTGTAAAGAATGATATGAATGAGACTCATTAGGTGGTAGATTGCCAGCAGTTCTTTATTGTCAGTGTTGAATTATGAGGCTAATGTTATTGTTATTAAAGGGTTTGTATTGAAATGATTAAATGCCTCAACTTCAATGAAAGAAGATAGATTCACTGTGTACGTGCCAAACCTATGATTAAAAACAATCCTCTTAGCAACGATGAAGCCAAATCATTTATTGATTTTTCTCCCAGCCAGTTGTCACTCGCAGAACTCATTAGCCGCAGCCACTTTACAGCTGTTCATTCGAGATCTTCCTCCAGACGGAGCAGGTCCCCAGACCCCCACTTCTTCCCCGTGAGGGCTCATCCTTCATTAAATACACTCTGCATCTCTAGCGACGCCACCGCTAATTGTCCAAGTCATTAACGAGGCAGGAAGATAAAACAAGAAAGAAAAGAGGATGGATTTAGTAAAAACCGAGGACGACACAGATGGAGGGAGTTCGAATGAGTCATGGTCGTCACAGTCTGCAGCTGCTCTGTGATTTTCCCTGCAAGTCCTCGGCTGAACCTGTGCGCAGTCATCTGTATCTTACTTCTAAAGGCGTTTGAAATCCAGTCACTTTCCTGATGCACGATCACAATGCTCACAGGCCTGTGAAAAAAAAAAACTCTTTGGAAAGAGCGAGCCACTATTTTTAGGATGAGAAACATGGATACACATTACTACAACACAGTAAGTGGCAGCAGATTAAGGTCTTCCATTTGCAGATAGTATTATCAGTGTTGGTTGCCTGCGGGGACAGAGAGGGGACACACATCCTGAGCCTGGCGTGCCAAGCCCAAATCCGTCTGGCCAAGTGGAATAATCCACGCCAGCTATGGCTGCACTCAGTCTGCCAGGACTAACGCTGTCATACAAACTGACACCCATAGAAACGCACACGCACACACAGCGCATCAGTCAAGAAAGTCCCAGAGGAAACGTATTGCCTCCAAAGTAAATGCCAAAATAGAAAGGGGGCATGGTTTTGTTTATTGAAGCACAATTGAATCAAGGAATTAGATCAGATAGCGCCACGTTGCCTGATTCCATAGAAATGGGTCTTGCTCAAGTCTACTCATGAGGTGCAGTGTGAGCAGCACGTTTGCAGAGGCAGCTTCAATGCTCGGTGTGTGTGTGTGTGTGTGTGTGTGTGTGTGTGTGTGTGCGTGTGTCCACAAAGGAGGTGTTCAGGCCCTGTTTGAGTTTTAGGTCGCCTGCATTTTAACAATGCTCACAGTCCAATACACAATCCCTGCAGTTATGTAAAGTGGTAGAAAATAGACTTGAAGTGTAAACATCTGCTTTGATCTACATTTCCTGGTGGAACAGCACAAGTGAAACACGAGCAATCGAGCTGAGTACAAAACATTGTGAAGAAAAGGAATCAGAGTGCTGCAAAAGAAGCTCCAAATGATGAAACTGCTTTCACTGTGGGATGTGGACATTTCAGAATGTCACTTCACCCCAAAGCCTCAATTCTAGCTTGGGAAAGTTACGATTTTAAGACGCATTTCAAAGCTCCAAAAAACCATAAGCTCGAAGCATACTGATGCTTTTACTTGTCATCATTTGTAATCTGGTGACCACGCCCACTATAGTTAGTGATAAGCCAATTGGGAGGTGAGAAAACAACTCCTCTTACTTCTTTCACTTCTCATGTGCACAACCAGGCTCAACAGCGTAAATTCCTTTGAGGATGGACTGACCCTATTCTCCCTATTTGCCTTCAAGTATTGCCAGGTATGAGTGGAGGTGATTTAAAAACACACGCCATAAAACTAACTCTAGCGAGGCGGATGGATTTCTCCCCGGCCGGAATCCATCTTGCAAGGCTCAAAGAGGCAGAGACACAGCGTTTCAGACCAAAAGGTCATGTGAGGGAGGAACTACTGGCAGCTATGAGTGTGTCTGTGGGCTGACGACAGTGAGAAGCGATAGTTTGAAAGGTTTCTTCAACATAGATTTAAGTTTTTATAAGACCACAACGAGGGAAATGTAAGACCTACATCAAGTACGACAGATATGAAGGAATATCAGAGTCCCAGAATTACTTACAATTCCCATAATTAAAGATAAGATGAAGTAGCCGAATAGAGAATGACCCTCAAAAGGCTGTGTTATCTAACAAACTTCCCACAGCCAAGCTGAATGTACTGCTATAAATTCTGACTGGGGTGTTTGTAGACTCTCAGTTGTCAGCTCCACATTGTTCTTGTTTGTAGTTCTATTATTTATTTCATCCAGCGTGTTTTTATCTGTATTGTTGAGAAAGAACTAGCACACAAGGAAACATTATTAACTATACATGATGCCCAAACACAACTCTAATAAATAATTTTTAATGTGCAACAGAAGTAGCGTTAAATTAACCTAAATGTATTTAAGACCTAGTGTATTTTTATATATTTTAAATGTTTTAAGGCCTCAAATTCCGGTTATTGAATTGTAGACTGTGGAAACTCTTGGTTTGTTAACGACTACTTGAGAGATCATCCTATCACCTGCCAAGTATTTTTTTTAAAGCGCCTGCTCTCCCAGATGCTTCTTCTGAAACAAACCATGTGGCACTCAGATCAATACAAACTAGTTTAGTTTAAACATACTGAAGAAAACGCACAGATCAATAAGAGGCAATTGATTGTGGAGGGATTAAAAGGTGAAGAGGGCAAGCAGGAAGTAAATGAACAATTATTGTGACTTATTGTTTCATTAAATTGTAATAATTCTTCAAGATCAGGCAGCTCTACATGTAACTTGAGGGTTGCTATATAAATATACAAATGCAGTAAGTGAGAAGGAGTTAAAAAGAGACACATGAGTACACATGAATCAGGAGATAAAGCGTGGTATGTGATGTGAACTTCCCATGCAAGAAATGTTTTTAATCATGCGTCTCACCCTCCTTTCACCTTCTTATCCAGCCTCCCCACCTCCCAGCCCTGACAAGGACCTCTCAGGCAGGGATAATAGAATTAACAACCCTGTGAGACCGTCAACCGTGACCCCCACAGCCGTAACCCTGCGACCCCCCAATGAGTAGAGGGGAGCTGGTCTGATTCTCCCCTCCCACCCCTGTGACCTCCAAGGGTCTGTTTTTGTTCTGGGTACTCGGGCAACCAATCTCAAAAGCTAATTTCCCCCTCTGATCTCGCTCAGTGGCTATTTCTCAAGAGTTATTGAAGCCCTCCTCCTGCCCTCCTCGGCTGCATTCCTCTGACAATGTGAAAATGCCTTTTCCATCTCTGCAGCCTCGCCTCCACCACCTTGCTGATTATGCGGATCCTTCTCTGTTGTCAGCAGCACAAGACGGGCAGAGAAGAACCAGTCATGGTCACTAAATATAGAAAACATCTCAAGTGCCTGAAATCCTTCTGATAGTCTTTCATGAGGCGTTTTCTCTCGGCGAGGCATTTGATTCGATATTCAAAAATAGACTCCTGTAGTGTTGCTGCCAGCTATTATGGGGTCAAACCAGGGGCACTTTACACTGCATCCTGACACTCTACAACTATTAAATGATGCCGGATGGCTCAAAGGCAGCCTCACTGCCTCTGACAGGGGCTGAAAATAAACCAAGGGTTTGGGAGAGTTTACCCTCCACAGGGCACCAACTGGCCGAGGATGAGTGAGAGCACTACTGACAGAGGCAAGAAGTTCCCAGGTATCTCTCTAACAAGATCCAGAAGTGGGAGTCTATCATGGGGAAATAATCCCGTTATGATAAGTCTGTTAATAACAGCGGTATTACTCAGGAGAGGAAGCCCATTATTCCGCAGCACCAGATCGCCCCTCGCAATCACACGCAACCTTCCAGCTCTTCCGGAGCCTCTGCTGTGAGTCAGGAGGGAGACCGAAGAGCGAGACGAAGAGGGAAGAAAAGGAAGGGGGATTCAGGGGTGAGGACACAAAGGCGGGTGGGTGGAGGTGATGGTTGGGGGTATAGGGGAATTCCAATGCCAGGTAGTCCAAAGGGAGGCTCCAAAGAGGCCCGAGCTCTCGGGAAAATCCGGCATCTATAATCCTGTTTGGTCATTATTTGGAGAGCACACAGACACCGGGGTCTGAGCACCTTCAGATCTCCGGACAAAATCGAACCTGAAGGGAGACACTGTTTCCAACATAAACCATCTCTTCTACTGCTCAGTACCAGACATGTCACTGATTTGACTTTTCTCTAGTTTCTCATTTTCCTTCCGCATGTGCCTCTGTCAGATAAAGTGCCTCTGTCAGATAAAGTAAAGTTTCAGTGGATGTGAGCTTTAACTGTGAAAATAAACCAAGAGGATGTGTTCTCAGTCCAGTGAAACCAGGGAGGTTAGAGCTGCATGTTGCAGATTAGTTCTAGAGTGAAGCCAACCAGGACATGAGTGACCCAACAAATCAGGACAAAGTGTTCTGCTTTTTCAATAGCAGCATAACTACTATTCATGCTTCCATTGCTAACACATTAATCACCAAAAAGTAATAAATAAGAAGGGGCTGAAACAAATTATTATTTTGATTAGGGTTAGGATTAGTAAGGTTTAGCGTTATGAGTAATTAACGGATTATTTTTTCAACTGATTAAAGAATAATTTATGTAAAAAGAAAGGATTATGCAAAAACGACTCAAATAATTGCGGTGAAATTTTGTTGAAGGGTGGTGCATGACCCAAGGAAGCACCCATTAGATTCTGGTGCAGAAAAACATTAGACAGAGATAGGATGTTTTCAAAGTTTTCCTTTATTTCTCGTAGAATAACTCAAGGGTATTGATGGAGAAATACAGCCAATGTTTAGGGGATATTTATAGATGTTTGTGCAATTTGACACAGAATCAGATACGGGTAAAAAGCCAGATCTAGTGAATCTAAAGGTTGTTTCATAAGGCGACTATCGGGCCTTGACGTATGAGGTATGCATAGTGTCATTCTGATTCTCTGTGGACTGATCTCCAGGGCCGACCCTGTGCCACGTTACAGTAATTTGATCCTGATTAGAGCAGCTTTAACCTTTTATAAAAGGTGACATCTTCCTGATTAACTGCTGTGTTTTCAGGCTCTTTCACCTCCTTCCTCCGATTTCATCCCTCTTTCCTGTCCCTGCTCATTTTCACCCGTTTCCTCTTCCTTGCCTCCTGTGCTGGATTATTGCTCCACCGCTCCTCTGTCACTCTGTCTTTTTTCCATCCCCCCTCCTTGCTGGTCTGTGCCGGCTAGATTTTCATCTGGCCCTTCTTTAACAGCAACACCACAGCGTGACTAACCGAATGCAAAGCCAACGTGAAGATGAGCGCAACAGGTGGAAAGTATCAAATTGAGAAAGCGGAGCAGGAACTGTGCGGACGAGGTTCAAAACTGTTCTGATCATAGGTGAAATTGTTGAGAACTTGTTTGGACCAGCAGAAATACTCCACTTTATTTCCAAGGACGGGGTGGCCTCGATTAATCCCGAGACTAGTGGGGGAGAAAGACGGATAGAGAAAATAAACGTGCCAGGTGATCCATGATAATCCTCGCTGGGTACTCAAAAAGGAAATCCACAAGTATGAACAAGAGCGACACAGGCGCACGCAATACCTCGGCATGTCAATCAGTTCGCACCTAATCTACTCGCCCATTTATTCGTCAGGCATCTACTCACACAAACACCGCAGTAAAACTTCAAAAACGGCAAAGTAAATGGTATTGAAATGAAGTAAGCCCACTCCACTGTAAAACGAGGAGAGAAGTCTTTTAATGTTTTGCCAGAAGACCTGAGGTTATATTATGCCTCCATTCCAACACAATGACCGTCTGTCTGAGTGGTCGCTCACTGTCACCTTCCCCCACATGGCTTGCCTTTGTTTGTGTGTGTGAGAGAATGTGTGTGTGTGTGTGTGTGTGTGTGTGTGTGTGTGTGTGTGTGAGAGATCTCTGAATGCATGCAAACCTACTCATTCCTCATTAACGCCGCGCCTCAGTGCCAAATCGTGTTCTGCTCAAATCAGAGAGACATTGTCCTCTTTGGCAGAGGGACGTGGTCGACATTGTATCTTAACTCACGCTGCCCGAGCGTCCGGGCTGCCGCGGGGCTCCGACTTTATCAAAGCAGGTTTTCTGAGGTGAAACAAAGGAAGAAATACGGTTTCGAAAAAAGTGAGTCTGTGCATGAGTAATTGGCAACAGGTTCCGCCCTCAGTCCTGTTTTTTTCCCCCCTTCCCTTTCTTTTACAACCGGCTGGTTGGTGCTGCAGACTTTAGTTTCCAGCTCTGTTTAGAGGCGTCGCCATGGCAGCGGAGGCCATGCACGGGGCGAAAATGAGAGAGGAGTAGTGGGAAAGAGGAAGGAAGGAAGAAAGAGAAAGAGTGATTGAATAGGTGAATGAGGGAGTGGGAGGCTTGTGATCGGCTGACAGCGGGCAGGTTGGCTCCTTAGCATCTCAAAGCATCTGGCCTCAATTCGGACCTGAGAGGCTGCCGGAGAGCGGGGTGACCGAGGCCTCCGTCTCTTTCTATGGAAGCGCACACATAGCTGCAGAGGAACTCGCCGAGTCCCTGTGGGGGTTGAGGGAGAGAGCAGCCAGAGAGCATCTATTGAAACGAGATTCAGTTAGATGGCAATGACATGAAAGTAGCGATGGAGCCTTGTGAAAACACTGTGGTCATTCAGGGACGCAAACTGTCAGTCAAACGCGTATTTGAGGGACAGTGAAATGAGTTGTGTGTCTTCCTGTTTCTCCGCAGAGCATCAGCTAATTAAAACAGTTGAGGTAGCCAATGAAATATCGTTGCCCTGGTCAAGTTTAGCCATATGAAGAAAATGACTGCAATGTTCATATTTTTTCTAAAACATCACAAGGCTCATTTGCCAGCTTTGGAAACCAGGGCAAAGTTTCAGTATTGATACTATAAATAAAATAAAAAATCTGAATATCTTCAAACATGTTTCTCAGTCATCAAAAGAAGCAAAATTTCCAAAATATTAGAGAAATAGTGAAACCTTTTGGGAAATTTTGCAGCTAGCCATCATTATAACATTATATTATATATAATAAAAAATTATATTTCGGTAATTCTGCATTATAGGGCGGTTTAGCAGGACTTATGTGACCTTGACTGTGCTATTAATGGTTTGGTCATAAAAGATTAATTCGGCTATGTGCACAAGCAAACTTTAAAGCTACACATACACACATGCCTGGATTCAAAGTAGAGCATGGTAGGAAGCAAAGATTGATAAAATCATTTGGCAACGTTAAATAAAGGTAATGAGACTGCAAAAACAAAGGGGAGTATAAATCTCTTTAAATGTTTTTTAAACAGGAACAGCTGTACACAAACGTAGCACTGAGAACTGGTAAAATCTTAAATTAACGAAGGAACTATCTGATCAATTAAGATGTTTTTTGGACAAAGCCTCTCACAGCAGTAGAGCTGTTGGTTTGCAGTCAGCTGGCACCACAGGAAATCGAGGCACCAGTATGTGAAAAAGTGGAGGATGGCTGACATTCCTGGTCCGCTCCACATGTCGGATTTTCCAGGAGGTTCTCCAGCCACTGACAGTTATCCAGCGGTGGCCAGTGGTCAGACCCGCAGACACTGGAAATACCGAGGATGCCAGTGGTAGAGACGGGGATTAGTCTGGCCTGTGCACTACTGTTTGTGAGGATCAATGACTTATGGACTTAATACAGTGGCAACAATTTCTTATCAGAGCGAGAGCAGGTAATCCTGTCTTAGCGTGGTTGTATACCAGATTTGGAAAATCCTGGTGCTCTCATTGTCCCAACAGCGGCGAGAAGAGTAAAGTTTTTCCCTCCTAAACTTCCCTTCCTTCCCCCCCTGCTGCTTTCGCTGCATGCACAGTGGAGAGCCATTGTTTCAGAGGAACAGAGGGCAGGGAGCGGAGAGAAAGAGCCTGTTATCTCACGCTGAAAGCAGCCACACTTTGACTGACAACCTGACCCACAATGCGAGGGAGAGCGAGGCGGTGACAGGATGCACGACTGCAGCAGAGCAGCTTCCTTACGACCGGGCTTCACTGACGCGACACTATCTGACACGGATCAGCTTCAAAGAAATCATTTTAGCAGAGGTGTCACAGCTTCAGTGTGAAATCACTGATCAGACCCTAACACACATAATGCCACACCCACATCCATACACACACACGCTGCTAAGTACAGCCCTGCAAATGAGTTCCACAGCAACTATTACATAAGCAGCGACGCCTCATTTTAACGGTGCCAGCCTCCATGTATAATTCACTTCCACTCATCTGAGGAAATATCTGACATGGCAAAGAAGCACATGTGCAGACGTTTTCAGACATATTGTCCACAACCTCTGTAAACTGGAGGAAGACGGAGGGGGGGGGGGGGACAGACTGGCATGGAAAACACTCATTCAGCAAACTGCACAGAGGCCAGGCCGACGTTTAATCTCTCACTCAGTCTTCCTCCGTCTCGCTCCTTCAGTCGTCCACCATGCTTCTCATACTGGAAGCTTTACATAAACACCTGGCAGGAGATTCAGCTCGACGGGATCCACTGGAAAATGATTGGAGCTCGGATCTGAATCCAGTTTGGAATCGGCTTATACAATCCTGAATGATTTCGAATCCCACGATCAAACAACTAAACTCAAAAACATGTAGCATCCTTCGTTTTATTTTATTCAGTGTCACACCTCAACCACAAGGATTCTACTGTGCTGAAAGGTTGTAGGAGTTACTTCCCATGCTTTGTCACCGCTCTGTTCGGTTCTTAAACTGTGTCCCAACTCATTTTTCTGCTCCTCCCAGTTCTCTGCTAACGTGCTGGAAGCCTCTGTGAGTCTGAAGTGATAAAAGACGTCTCTGCCCACTTAGATCTCTAGGCAGTGTTTTTAAGTTAAAACAATATTATTTCTACTTTATCTATTTGCACAGATCAACTTAATAAATCCCATCGATTTGTGCCTGCACAATGCATCTAACGTTACCTGAGCCTTTGTTGTACTGCAGGTCACAGATTCTGATGTGTCACAAAAAAACAAACTTGGCCTTGTCAAGTTATCAAACATGCAAACTTAAAAAAAGTTGTTACTCTGACATATGCTGCTACATGTGAGAAACAATGGATATGATGGCATAATGCTCCGGATACTCTCCAGAGTTTTTCCTGCCAGCCCCAAAGTAAAAATCCTGGATACTTCCTGGATGACGCTGTCATGTTGTGAACATGTCTGACTTGTACGATCTCCTGCTGCATTGTTTATAAGTGAGAGGAAAACTTCAGAGAAAGTCCAATTGTCCCATTTGTCCATGTCTGCAAATAAAGTCTTACATGGGAGATGGTAGATAAATATAATATCTAAGCAGGGTAGTAATGGTTATCTCCTTTGTTCCCTCGCCTCTAGTACCCTCAAACAAATAGAGCATTTCATCGAGGTTTCGTTTTGTATCCACACTTTGAAGTTTGAGTTAAGGCGGATCATCCTGGTCCTTGTCTGGCTCAGTTTGAAGGTCACTAGTGTTTTTTCTTTGCAGATGACTGTCGTGTCAAAAGCGGCCCAAGAGTCATTCCAGGAGCAACCATGGATAATTTCGATAAAGGCTTTGTTGCCTGCTGAGGTTATTATTTTACCATTTGCCTCCAAAATGGAACAGACTATCAGCCCGAGTATAGAGGAGGATAGAGAGGGGGAAACTGAAGGTGAAAGAGAAAGAAGATAGGTCCCATTGCCTTTCATTTCAAGCTACTTTATTATCTTTTAATACTGTAAATATATACAGCACACAGGAAGCATGAGCCAACACAGCTGGACGGGGTTACGTATGTAACCTGCAACACACATTTAGCTCATTTGTTTTGTTCGGAGCAGATGAGGTAACCGGTCGTCCGTCCCCACTGCTCCCCTCTACCTCAGCGCCCGACTTAAACTTTACGTCAGCGTTCACGCCTCGACACCTGCATCTGTCCCTCTAGGTCAACGCCACAATCCAGTTAGAGTAATTACAGCCTTCCCTCGAACGAGAACCTCGACATGACACGGTCAAACAGGCAGCTACTACAAAGAGTCGACTTGAATGGACGGCCCCTCCAACCGCTCCTGCTATAAACATATCTGCTGACACATCATTCTGGGGCCATAACAAACTTGATGAGAAACTACAATATGTGGCCCGAGGCTTGTAATTACACGCGTAGGGAAGACAGAAGAGAAACAGCAGCAGCCTGTGTCTGCCCGAGTGCTTCGTCATCAAAAGAAAACTCAAAGATTCCCTTTGAGTCCTCTGGATTAAAAAACAAAAGATGTTTTGTAAGGGTCACACTTTGGAGATGGATCCTAATTGTCTGTTTTGGAAGAAGAATGTATATATATCGCCTCTTGCTCTTCTTATCTTCAGTGGGAGTGTGTGTGTGTGTGTGTGTGTGTGTGTGTGTGTGTGTGTGTGTGTGTGTGTGTGTGTGTGCAGACAGATTGAATATCACCCTCCTCCTCCTCCTCTTCTTCTTCTTCCACCAGGCCAACTGTCCAGAGGGTGGAACAGCTTTTCTTACTAGGCTGAAATTTCAAATCAATACCCCCCAACAGTCTGTAATGAGCAGATTACCCAAGGCCAGGATTAAAAAAGCTCACACACCAACCAAAAACCTCATCATCTCACCTCCATAAATCCAAGCTAACGGCCCTGTTCTTCCCTGCAGGCCGGGGGTCAGTTAGAACAGCCAAAGTCCCAACAACTGCAGAAAACTCACTTTAAGTCAATACCAGTCAGCTGACTCTGAATCATCCAGCTGCCTTCAATCAATCTCTGGCAAAAAAGGACCAGAGACCAAGTTTTCCAGAGATTCTTCACCATTCAGATCTCAGTTTATCCAGAGTTTAGTTTAGTCATCATCACAGACTTTTTGGCCTTGTCCAGCATTCCTCCACTAGTTTCCAGTGCTGTTTAAATCAGTCTTTCTGTGTGGAGGGGCCTGCCAAACAACTTTGGTCTCCAACTCTTTTCCATTTAACACCTTCCTTTAACGGCATTATCGCAAATGACACCTTCCTAAGTGGCTTCCCACTGACTCATGGTGCTTGTGAACCCAAAGTTTCCTCAAGCAGATTTGAATCCATGTAAACAAAGACCATCTTAATTAGAGAGGATTAGGACACAAACACACACACACACACACACACACACACACACATGCCTACACGCACACACTCACCCCAGTGAGAGCCCTGCATCGCTGCCTCCACTTGTCTGTCTCTCTTGCAAAGGAATTAAAAATTGGAAAAAAGAATCCCTCCAGTCTCTGTGAGCTCAGATTCTCCTCGTCGTTCCTTCTTCTTCCCCCTCAGTCGTCGACCTCTTCTCGTTCACCCTCCACCTTCCTGCCGTTGCCTCTGCACTGCTCCAGGACTTCATATCCCCACGCGAGGAATTTCAAATGGAAGCCCCCTTATTTTCCTGTCCTGTCCTCCTTCTCTCTCTATTCACTCCACTCCACTGTTCCTCTTCTCAGTTTTCCTTCCCTGCCGTCAGCCTAAGCACCGCCTCCCCCACCTCCTCCTCCTCCTCCTCATTCCTCCCACCCCTCTCATACTTTTGTCTGCCAGCCCCCCTGCCTCTAGTTTCCCTCTACTTTTAACACACATACACACACTCTGCCTCTCTCTCTCTCCTCCCCCTGCTCTTTTAAGCCTGATCTTCATCCATCCCCTTCTCTTTCACACATACATATTCACTGCATCATCACAATCCTGCGTCAGATTGAAACATTTCATGAGCAGTTTTTCCCACTGGGTCAGTTTGATGGGTTTGTGATGGGCCCACATGCATCAGGGGAAAACCCCCCTTCCTACAACATCCGTGTGTGTGTGTGTCTGTCTAAATAACAACACTATTACAGTCTTTTGTGCAATTATCAACGGAGAAGGACAACAACAAGAGCTGAAGCCCCTACAGACGGATGGGGGCGGGTCAATTAACCAGTAAATTACATAACACCTTTGTGCTGCTTCTACTCGCACATGCTGCACACTCTCTCGTGCACATGAAGGTGAGCACGAGTGATGCTGCAGGTAAAGCACGAGCGTGAAGTCAAATCAAAAGTTGGTGTAGAGGTTCTGTTGCACTTTGAGATGTGTTGAAGACTTTTGAGGTGAGATTGAGAGAATGATGGTGGAAAGTGAAGTGTGTGTGATGCGGGATAGACACATGAGAGCTGAGACTAATGATTCTCAAGTAGTCACGAGTAAATCAGATGCTTATTTTAACATTTGCAGTTTCTAGTAGGTCTCAGCAAGAGTGAAGAAGTAGTGAGAAATACTAATATTACCTTCCATGAGTTCAAAGTGATGTCAAAACAACATTCAATAAAAACAGCATTTTATTACATTACTGAGCACTGATCTGACACCAGTGCATTGAAAAGAAACACTTATATAACGTATCTAACAGCGGTATGTGTATTGTGGTGATGAGAGCCGACACCGGTGTCATCACTTCCTGCCTCTGCCTGCTGCAGCCGGCTGCTCCAGCTCTCGACTGAATATGCAGAGGATTGTGTAGAGAACCTCCCGCTGCGTTGTGCACGTGTGAAAAGAAAACTGGGGGTAAAGTCCGGACCCAATTCTCCGGGCTTTACCCGTAGGTCATGTCTGAAAACGGCAATGAGACTGATTACAGACACAGACATTAACCCTCCGGTGATTTTTGACTTTTAATGAAGAGTCAACACCCTGTCAAAGGTTTAAATTGTCTAGTAACTTTGGTTAAATACTGTGACAAATGATTCCAATCAGTCTGTTTCCTGCTAATGAGATCATGTTTGCATGTTAACATGCTGTCAGCCTTTAACCCAATAAAGCAGCCCTGTGCTCACATACAGCCTCGCACCCCTTCTAGCATGGCTGTAAACAATTATTTGATTTTCAGGATCGTTAAAGTGTTCAATGATTTTTCCACCAATTTGCGATTGCGTTTAATTCAGTAATTGAGCAGCACCAAGCACTAAAGTACTTATAAATAGCTCACACTGCTCTGCTGTGGGGCAGGCAACACTAACTACTTTAGCTTTATTGTTGTATGCTACCATGGAAAACCAGTAGGAGGACTGAGTAATGCTGGGAGAAGCTTTGTGTAAGTGTGTGGGTGTGTATGTGTGTCTTTCTCTCTTTACTGGAACTTCCCTGTACCTCCCTCTGAGTCCCACAGTGAGAAGTGAGAAGAGAGTTCACTTTTTGCTCCCTGACTCTGCACTTTACTGCCATTAACACGGCCCACCTTTTCATGCTGAAACACAACACCAGAAAGCTTTCGATTCGCTTAGTGTGACAGTGGCTGCGTGTTTGCATGTGTGAGAGAGAAAAAGATAAAGTAAGCAAGATTTTCTATTTCAGCCTCCGAACAGGTAATAATAACTAAAGGAATCTTTCAGCTCAGTTTATGAGACGGTGCAGAGCAGGAGGGTGAATGTGATGTTTACAAAAAAGTAGGAAGAGAAGTTTAAACTTGTTTATAGGTGGGCGTTTTAAGAGGGATGAAGCATAACACACACACGCACACTCTTACTTCTTTTTCTGCAACTGCAGTCATCATTTATTCCCTCAGCTGCTTCTCTTTAGTGCCAAACAACTTGATACACAATAACCAGGTGAGGTAATTTTATGAGGTATTTTTTAATAATAAGCCAATCAACCTGCAGTAACAGATTTAATTGGCCACTCGGAGGCAGCAGAACAAGCCACTGAAATGACTGCAATAAAGATGGATGACGTGTCTCTCTTCCTCCCTCTATCCAGAAATGAAGCTAAAATATCCACGATGCAAATGCCATCCTGGATATTTGGAGCCAGAGTTTGCGCAGTATTGAAAAGGGGATGGAGTAAGTAGGGCTGGGCGATATGAGTTCAAAATCACAATTATTTCAAACTTATTCCTGCGTGTGTTCTCGTCTCTGTCACTTACTATCACATGTTTATTTAGTTTTAAATGATGATGTCGTGAAAGTATTAACTGAATTAACCGACATGAGCAAGATTAAGGCGGTTAGAGGTTATAAATGTTGTTTTTTGGTACATTTTCGGTTAATTGCCCAAACTTAATTTAAAGTAAGTCTCAGCTGTCAATCATGACATTTAGCATCAAAGAACAAATTAAATCCAAACTTAAGGGCAAAATATGCATTTGTACAAACATCAGTGTGAAGAACTTACCAAAATGATTTATGACTTATTTTGCATGTATGCTGATTTTTTATTTGGTTCATGTCCAATCCACCAACATGGAGGAGTTAGGGGTTGTGACCTATACTGCAGCCAGTCAGCAAGAGGCAATCAAGATGCTTTGGCTTCACTTTTGGGAAGCATATAGCGTCCTTTATATACAGCCTATGGTTAATCAGGTATTTCACAATTTTTTCATGTTTAACATGAAATTACTCATTATTGCAGCTTTTGCTTGTGAGATACACGCATCAACCATAAACAAAGCACTGGGGAGTATTTGCACAGACTCCTTTGTGTTTTGAAAGTGACCTTCCAACACAGGCGGTGGGCAGTGTTGTGTTGTGAGACAGTTAATGAAGGAAGGGGACAGCTGGGCTCGACTAAGAGGAAAGACGGGGAGCAGAGGAGACGGCGGATCTGTAATGGAGACAGAGAGAAAGAGGAGAAGAAGACAGCTGCTGCTGTGTTGACCACACATTATTATCAGCCCACATGTCTCACTGGCCTTTACAGTGGAGCCTCGAGCTGACAGAGACGACAAGGAGCTAATGTCAGGATTCAGCTTCGTGTGGAGGCTGAAAAAACAAATAAACTTTGCTCCAAGTGTTGTCCAGAGAAATTGTGTCACCGGCGAGAAAGTTTGATTTGAGGCAAAGGCAAACTGATAGACCAATGTTCTCTGAGTCCTCGGGGGCATTGCTGTCACCCGGCTGCCGTATGGAACACCACAAGCTCCGCCACAAATTCCTGACCCCTGACCCTCCCCCCAGTGCCACACACTCTGACCAACATCCATCTCCAAACCCAATCCCTAAATGGACACTTCAAAGAGGGAGGCCAAGACCCCTATTTCCATAAATGTGTGTGAGTGTGTGTGTGACAAAGTGACCACAGCGGGTCACTCTAAACTGAGCCTACACCAAGTCAGACCATTGATCAATGTCCGCGTCTCCCCAGAAAGACAGGAGAGAAAAAGAACAACGACGACAGCGAGGGAGAGAAAGAACAAGAGAGTTAGGAGGAGTTGGGGGGGGGCGCTTGAGTCAGCAAATATTGAAGGTCAACGTCATCAGAGAAGGGTTTTGTCTGCAGAGGGTGTTTTATTTTGTGTGGGTGTATGTGTGTGTGTGTGTGTGTGGCCTTTTACCTCAGCGTGCCACCCAGCGTTCTCCTCCTATGGGCCTGGGGGAGACGGGGAGGAGGCAGAGAGCTCTCATCCCAGGACCTCGCTCCTCTTTGGGCTTCTTCTCCTGAGTTCTAGCCAAAGATAAAACACAAAACATTGTTGTTAACCTCTTAACTCAAAATCCCACTAAAGTTTGCAGCATTAACGTGAGGTTAAAGCTGCCATAGCTTATTGCTCTGGCTGCTTTGGAGCAGTGTAAACAAGCTGTGAACCCAGTATTGACAAATAATCTCTTGGTCTTGTTATTGGCCTCTACAGAACTTTATAAATGAAAAAGAAGTAACGAGACAGAGTTTGTATTGATTTGAGCTAAATTGGGTTTTCCTTGTAAGAGCTCAACAGAACTGAATTTATCGGACTTCTAGCAGAGTAAAAGAACCAATGAATTCCTTTTTAGCTCATCATATCCACATATCTATTTTTATCTATCTGGTCAAAAAGTTGGATGTCGTGAGGATCAGCATTCCCTCTTTGCTTCCTCCCAAACATCCCTCCTCTCTCGACGCGAGCATCCGGTGAGGTAATCAGTCAGCTTGATACGGTCTGATAAGTGATATGATACGACTATTGATTTCTGTCCCTGTGTCCCGGTGCAGGGGTCGATCCTGCCACACACCGGCCGACTGCCAAGCCGGGCCTCGGAGCTACTTTCAGGAACCCACCAGCAGCTGCTGACCGAGCTCTTTCGCAGCTTTTGTCACAAACAGGCAGACTGTCGAAAACGGGACAGGCACGCTGACAAGATTTTTCCTTCTTACACAAAGTACTGTCAAGACAAATCGCGTCAGCCGCAGTTTGGTGATTTGTTTTGGCTGCGCACAAATTCAGCTATTTGGGTCAAACTTTGATCAACAATGGAGGAAACATCATATTGTTCTCACATGAGCCGAGGGGAGTACTTGTCTCAATTTAATGACATTAACAAAGATAATTAAGGTGGAGCAGAATCTGAATAAAATCACTACAAATACAGAAGAAGACAAAAAGAAGTTTGATGCTTATTATATTTGGAAAACAGGTTACAATGCATAATACTAAAATGCATTTATTAAATTTAAGTCTGATAAATGAACTCATGAAACAACTTGAGTGGCACTGAGTAGAGGGCATATTACCTCCACCAAGACCAAACAGACGTCTTAAATTCATTCAAGCTGCACCAACATTTCACGCACTCACAGATATCAGCCCCCTAAACATGCCTCATTTTTTTAATCTAGATCTGTAAATTATACACTGGGAAATCTGCAGAAATGTCCAAAAAACACCTGATCTGGTATCCAGATCCATGCAGAAATGTAATGGGTTCTACCTCGACCCAAACTGCATCCTTCAACCAGGTTTTGTGGTAACCCAACTGGTATTTTTTACATAATTTTGCTAAATTCCAGACAAACAAAACGCAGACTACAACAGAAGCTCAACCATATTTCTGGAACCTATTTGGAAACCATAAAATGTTTAAACCGAATCAATATAATCAATTTTGCTCAGACAAATAACCAGATAAAACATAATTATTGATAAACATTAGGATTTCCTTACAGCTGTACCTGATGGTTTTATGACGCTGACATGGCATCAGTATAGAACAACCAGGAAATGAAATCATGCGCTGGTGTGTGTCAGAAAATCTTATAAACTCATGAATAGATTTCCGTAAAAATGTCAGTTGGGCTTTATAGGCCGCGGCTGATTAAAGTGGCAATCAGGATCCGGGATTTCTGCCATTAGATGATTATTGTGTTGGAGGCATGATTTGATGGCCATGTGCCTCATAGCTGTTACCGTGAACACCAGTGAGACACGGTGGGATCATCTGAAGCTGTGGAGGGGGTGAGGGGGGGGGGGGGGTAAACGCATCAGAGTGTGTCCTGACGAGGAGCCACCAGGAGGACAGATGGTGAAGGTCTTCCCTCGGGGACACAGGGGTCGGGCAGAGGGTATATTGGTGAGATAACAGGGTGGTGGGGGGGGTTAAGTCTATTTAGAAGCCCCAGCCCTCCTCCCTTAAACTGATTCTTTCTCCCGGTAATGCATTTATTTCATAGATTTCATTTTCACCCACACACGCACGCACACTCACTCAAACCTCTAATCAGCGGATGACATCTCAGCCTGTATGATCAGCTGATGTGAACCCGCGGGTGCAGATTGGAAAGAGATTATTAAATCTTTAGATCAGTGGTAGATAGATTATATCACTATGGCAGCATATGTCCTCGGTGCAGGGTCGACACTTTATGTGAATTAAATGACACTCTGACTCAGGGCCGTGTTCACACAGGGTGCCGCAGTATTAACTGAGGGTGTTGTGAGGTTTGTGCAGCCTGGTTGCCTTGGGTTCACTTTGTTAATCACCGTGCTTCTGATGTTACTGTTAACGGGTTACACCGGCTCTCTATTGAGTTTCTTCAGGCAGAGCGATGCTGTACAGATGAAGGAGACGTAGAGGAGGGTGACGGAGAAACAAGCTGCCATCACACAAAAGTGCCAAGGTCGCTCCTACAGAATGAAACGAGAGACAAGTTCAGCTAAGTCCTGAAACACATGATAGGGAAAACTTAATATAGACTGTATATGGTGACTGGAGGTGATGGGCGGCTTTGGTGGAGTTAGAGAGGGTTGTCCAATAACCAGAAGGTCGGTGGTTCAATCCCTGCCCACTCCAGTCTGCATTTCTAAGTGTCCTTGTGAAAACGTACGGTGATAGCGACTCGTACTGTAAAGCGCCTTTTGGACATTTCATGAACCAAACCATTAATCGTTAATAATCAATAAAATAATCACCAAAGAGTTGATAATGAAAAATAATAACTCGTTGCAGCCTCAGCCGGATAGAAGCAGAGATATTAGGTGATGTACAAATAAAAAAAAAACTGATGATCGACAAACTTCGATGTCAACAGCACAGTTTCTAAAAGAGAACAAAATCAAAGTATTATTAAATATTAAAACACCTTCCAGGAATAGACTCAGTCAGGTGATACCACTTCTATACCTCTTTCCCTTTTCTCTGTCATTAACCAAAACCCTCACATTGTACTCTGTGCCCAAGACGTTGGTGGCTTCTGCAGTCGTTCTTTCTTTTTTTGAGAGGGATAGTGAAAAGCTGTTTTGTTGCCATAATATGCCCTGTGTGATGCTTGGCCCACTTTCCAGGCTGCTTTCATTGTGTAAGCACACATACATAAAACATGATTTGCTGCCTCAATTTCTGACTTCTATTCAGCAGGGATTTGGTGGCAGACAACATCAGAGCCATGAAAAGAGGAGCGGAGCAGCGGCGAAACCCAACTCTTCCTCTCATCCTCCACGTGAGGGAGAGAGGGAGAGAGTTGGCTCCGATACAGAGAACGAGGTTTAATCACTGACCTCTAGACTTACAACCCAAGACAAATGGCCTTGTTTAATGAGGGCCACTCGTCTAATAGGAAGACAAGAACTGTGAGTGGTGCTTGTTCCTGTGCTGCTCTGATACCTCTATCTGCTGAGCGCATGACATTCCAGTTCTGATAGATTGCACTTTGCTTCAGCTCAGCTCAGGTCTGGCTCAGTGCAGATCCAGTACTGTTCACTAGAGGGCAGTGGTTTACAACCTAGGGGTCAGGCCCCCATGGGTTCACAAGATAAATCTGGGTGGTCCTGTAATTATTGATAAGGGTTATTAAGAAGAAGAAAAGCTGTCCAGCTTAGTTTGGCCAATTCTCTGTATCCTCTTTTGAAATAACAGCTAATTTGACCTGAAAGATATATTTAAAGATACTGACACATATTTTGAAAGGGGTCACAACCCAAAAAGGATGAAAGCCTCTGGTTTAATCCTAAACAATGTGTAGTATTTTAGAAATCACAGAAGTATATAATATTCACAACAACAATATTAAATCCTGAAATGCAAAGAAATGCAAAGAAAGACAGAAAGACAGACAGACAGACAGATAGACAGATAGATAGATAGATAGATAGATGGATAGATGGATAGATGGATAGATAGACAGATACAAATACACACACACAGACACACACACAATCAACGTCTCACTGGAGTCTCACTGGAATCAAAGGAGGAGCTTTTGTGTTTACAGACAGTTGATGACTAATGAGGTTCGTCTGTGGGAAAACGTTGACACGTCAGGCAGGAGGAGCTAAGAGTGACCACACAGAGGAAATACAAGGAGCGCGGAGAAGAAATGGAGACATGGGAAACACTGTAGGAAAGTTTTCATTTGGCTTTCCAGCACTTGAACCTTCAGATGGAGCCAAAAGCTAAATCTTGTGATTGTGTCTGTCTCCAGCTCTGTAACAATGTATCTGTGTGGAGGATGTGAATCATCTTCTTTCATTCACACACGTTGTCTCCTCTCATGCGGTTCCCTGTCCCCCTGTCTTTAACTTTACTTCCATTATTTCAAACGCCCTCAGATTCCCTCTGTCTCAGCCCAGAGGAGCGGGAACGCATGGTGAAGTTTCCACAGAGGAGGGCGGGGGGGAGCGATGGGGGTCTGCCAGGCAATATGTCTGAACATATTTCACAGAAACACAGTCGAGCACCTGTCAGTATTTGGCTGCACTTGCTGAACTGTGCAGTGAAATAGAAAGCTGAAATGAGACAAACAGCAGGAGAGCCACTGCTGTCACGCTTCAAGCCAGCTGCCGAGACCTGGAAGATTTTCACCTCCGTCACGTTTCACCATCTATTACAACCACAGAATGGTTGGTGATGTCACAGGAAGAACACGGGGAAACCGATCTGAGGGCGCATTGTTTGTTTTCTTAAATTATTAATGAGGTAATAATACAGCAATGTGAGAATACACACATTTTCTTGGGTATGAATATTTTAAACATTTTCACACTTTTCTTTTATGTGACAAAATGTTTATTTCTAATCAATGTTGACGTTTTTTGGGTAGTTTTTCCTAAATCCTGTTTTGGTTTAAGACAGAGGATGTTGCACATTGTTAAGCCCTATGAGACAAATTTTGATTGGTGAATATGGGTTATACAAATCAAAATGTATCGATTGAAAAATATGCTAATACAAGTGAAAGTCCTGAGCTCTGTTAAAAAAATTCAGACTGGAAATTAGAAGATAATATTACACAGAATGACTCTGATTGGTTACATTTTGTAAGATAATATTAAAGTGAATATAAGGTTTTCATGTTTACGTTGCATATTAATGCTGGTCAGTTGTTTTTATATACAGCTATGTAGTTTAATCCTTGTGGTTCTGGGATCATAAGTGAATTGTGTCTAAATTTGACCTCTACAGGCCACAGATATAACCACTCATACACAGCATGGCTGCCTCATGTGCCTTGTGTCCATCTGGTGCAAGGTTGTCCTCAGAATTTAATACTACAAGATACACTTCGCACATGAAGGGAAGAGGCAGTAAATGACAGGGTCAGCAGTAAAAATGGCATAGCGATAAATTCTGTATGGTTTGAGTTCTATGATGTGCCCTCTAGTGGATTAACACAGTAGCACAGGACCTCAAATGTACAACTCTTCCCAGCACTGCAACACACGAGCTACACTGTTCCACGGCTGAGGAAAAAACTCTACGTCAGCACAAGTCTGTGAACAGTAAGATACTACAGAGCGAAGGAAAGTTAACCAGATAGAAGAAGATATAAAAAACAAATGTCTGAAGCCTTGAGATAATTCCCAGGTCTGCTTCTAAAACATGCAGCAGTACATGAAGGCAGTGAAAACGTGAGAGCGAGTAGAAACGATCCGTCTCGTAGACGCCTGCACATGTGCATGTTGTGAGTACTTTGCATCTATGTGAATTCACGAATGTGTGTCCTCTGCCACAGCCAAATAATGTGTGTTATTGGAGCAGAGTGAGCCGGGGGCAGGAACAGCAGAAACAAACGAGGTCCTGTGCAACTCTGAGACTGTCCCATGAATCATCAGTCAACTTACACAGCAGCTGGCCACAGTCCTCACAACCTTCAGGTCACAACCTCCACAACTTTCCCATGCCATATTTCCCATAGTGGGCTGGTTAAGACCATTTTAAATTAGTGTTATTTACAATGTAAGCAAATTAGCTTTTATGTGTAGGAGAACAAAATCTGGGACGAAAAATGACTCTGAATACTGTGACAATAAATAAGTATATAACAGTCCTCTTATGAAACCCACTTATAAATTCACTAGATCCAGATATTTATTTGGATCTGAATCAACTTGCACACACACACACACAAGTCTCTTAAATATGCCAGATTTTTCTTCATCAAGATCCACGAATTGCTCTCTAAGAAATTGCAAAACACAAAAACTTGAAATGTTAAAGAAAGTGACGTATCTCATCTCATCCTTCGACCAAGTTTCGAAATAATCTGTCGAGCAGTTTTTGCGTCGTCCTGCTAACTGGACGTTATTTACAGAAACACTGAACATCTCCTGTGTTTGGTTTAAATAAGAACAATTTCTTCTGCCTGTGACACAAATAGATTATATCATCCCGTGTTTACGTGTGTGTTTACGTGTGTGTTTACGTGTGTGTATATGTGTGTATTTGCCTGCAGCAGGTACAATAAACAAGTGCAGTGATGTCATCAAAGTCAGGTCAAAGTCAGCAGAAGGGAAGCCCACAGTTAGATGCTGTAATGGGAAAACGTTTTTCTCTCTACCGGAACACATGTGTTCACCTGCACGTGTCGCTCAGCGTGTGTGTGTGTGAAAGAACAACAAAAAAGATGTAGATATGCAAAAGTGAACTAGATGGGCATGGGAGCGGATCTACAGTTAATTTATTCCCAAGATTAAGAAGTAGAATCAGGGAGATGAGTCTGGTCCCAGTGAGGCAAAACATTAGGGACCTGGTTAAGGTTAGTGGTAAGATGTGAATTGTGAAAGGTTAAGGTATAAGCTTAAGTAACTATGGAGTTATAGAGTGAGTCCACAGGAAATCAACATTAGTCAATTTATTGTCCTCTGAAGTCATGGAGAAACAACTGTGTGTGTGTGTGTGTGTGTGCGTGTGCGTGTGCGTGTGCGTGTGCGTGTGCGTGTGTGTGTTTCAAATTGAACCCATTGAAGTGTGTCGCTTGTTTCAGCTGTTTGAGCTGAGTGGCACGCAATACCACTATTTCACAGCATAGTCATATCTCACGCCGAATGACTGATTCTACACACACACACAATACATTAGACTTTTAATTTTCTCAGTACTTCAGAGGCAAAGGTCAGTGCCCCGACATTTCCGTGACATTCTGTATGTCTGTCCTCCAGATATACACACGTGTGTATATAAAGCTAATGGACAGCGGCAAGAGGACTGACATGGATGCTGAGCTGTGCTGCGCGGGGCCAGGCGGTCTAACCCAACAGCAGGGATAGGATAAACTATAAATAGACCATCTCATCCACCTCCAATGTTCCCCCCATCCCCCTTTTTTCTCCTGTTTCCTCTTTTCCTTTTTGTCGTCTGCAGCCCTTTTATTTACAATTCGCCCGCTCTCTCTCTCCACAGCGTTTTTAATGTTTCCTGCCCCCTCTTCTATTTTTGACAGAGAAGCACAAGAAAAGATCAAACATAATAATAACAGGACAAGGCTAATGTTGTGGTCTCAGAAGAGTAAAGAAGAGTGTGGGGGATTGAGAGGAGAGGGAGATGGGCTAGTTAAGGGGGATGGGGGGGAGACAAAGTTATGTAAGTGGGGCTAATCCCCTCCCAGCCCTGGATAGTAAATGAGACAGGATGACACTGGCCTCATTTCATCCGTTCATCTCCGTATCCGCTGCCACCCCTCCAAACTGCTCACCCGCCACCTTGATTGTATTTACTTGATCATTTTGGGAAGAGTAAAGCTACATTTCAACCTCTGCAACACACCAGCCAATCACAGACAGCCTGACAATGAGCGGAAGTTTGACACACAGCAGATGAGTTATTATATAATTCATGGTTCAATCATGAAGATGTTCCTGCAAAAATCTGCGTCCCATCCTCCCTCTTCATTTCCCCCCAGATATCGGTGATAACATCTGATCTTTCAAAGCTCTCTTACATAACACAAGGCAATCAGGACAGCGCGAGAAGAACAGGAAGGAATTGGGACACGATCAAACCACACATAAACATTCCCAGATCCTTTCTGCAATTGTTTGCTAGACATTCATACAATTCTTTGGATTATTACTCATGAAACAATAATTTAGCAGCCCCCACCACCACCACCACCACCACCATTTGACCTTCACCCCTAAGGGCCTCTCTCCACTCAACTCTAGACAGACAGTCTGACCCACCTCATCTCAATCCCGGCTCACAAGACTCCCAATCATCCTGATCGGCAGAGTTATGCTTTATTCAACGTGGGTCAACGAGGGCGGCAGAGTGAGCCCATGACCCCGAGCAGCCGATCACGTATTAAAGTTTTAGTATGAAATAGTACTTTGTGTTTAGTGCTACTGAGCAACCACTTTTCTTCTGGGTTTTTATGTTTCTTTCTCAAAAATGAATCTCCTTTAATTAAAAGATGATGATTATTAGTCCAGATGACATCCAATGTTCTTCAACATTATTACGGATTAACATCAGTACTTCATTCCATTTTTACCTTTGCCAAAGGAATTTATCATTTCATCAAGGTCAAGGTTGTTTGTCAGCAAGATTGCGCACAAACTACTGGGTGGATTACAATGAAATAGGTTTCGGGGGATGTGGTATGGGTCAGATAAGAACCCATTAAATTATCGTGAGGATCCTGATTTTTTTTTATTCCTTTATTTACTATTTTTTTTCAGAGAATAATTCATGGATTTTGATGGGGAAAAAAAGAGGCACATTTAGGGGACTTTGTGTAATTTGGTGCAGCTTGGTTGAATTTAAGGGGACTGCTGGGCCTTGGCAGAGATACAGGTATGTGCTCTACTAAGTACCACTCTAGTTTATTAATATTTAAGCAAGAACTTTTAAACCCTCCTTTAGTCCCTGACATGGGTTAAATGTTCCTGTTTCAACTTCACTAAACTAAAGGGCAGCGCTCATGACGTGGACAGGCGGTCCCTGGTACCAACAACACCCTTAACCCCCCCCCCCCCCCCCCCCCCCCCCCCCACTGCACCTCTTCAATCCTCCTGCCCAGACAGGACGCTTCACTAAACTTTGACCTAGTTCTGTCGGCCCTCAGGGGGAGAAAAACACCCCCAAGACCCCAAACACAGTGAGCTTCATGCTGATCCAGCCTGTTAATAATAATCTGAATATCAAAGACTTACTTGGACAATACATCTTTTGAATGTCAAACCGCAGAGGGAAGCCGAGGGAGGCTTGAGGACGCGTGGATGTGAGAGAATCACACTGCACTCATTGTTATTATTGTATATTTAAAACTCAGCCGGGCACTGACAGACCGATACTGTAAATGTCATGCAGGGGACTTGATTTCACTTTCCTGCTGATCAGCCACAAGACAAACCCTGTCCTTCTTTTTATCCATACCCTGTCTCTTGTTTCCAACAAATCTCACTCAGCAGATGGATATGATCCTCCAAAGCCAATTCTCTGCAGGATAATGCCGAGCAGACAAAGACAGCAGGACACACGGGCGGACACCACCTCCAGGATTCAGCCCCGTCAGCCAAGGCCCAGGTCCGATTGGAAATTGAGCCGCAAAGCAGTGACAGCATCAGTTTGTTAACTGCAACTATGTTAAAAATCTGCCAAATGTTTCATAAGCGCAGGACCGCTTCCAGCCCTCTGTGACGGGACCGCAGGGGGATGAGGGCTGGCTCAGACGAGAGGGCGGTGGGAGTTATGTTACCACAGCTGGGACAGCATCCCAGAGGTTCCCAGAAGAATTCTGGGAACATTGGGGCCCAGTATGTGTGCATGAGAAAGAGAGGGATGGAGTCACGGACAATAAGGTCGAAGACATCTGTCGCCAATTAAAAAAGGAGGGATTGATTCCATAGTTTAATTGCTGAGAGTTACAGTTGGAGGGATATGACAGGGTTGTGATGTAAACACTTTTTCATGGTTAAAACCTGTGGTTCTCCCCCCCCCCTGCTTCCATGAGAGAAGCCGACCACAGTTAACCCAAGCGAGTCAGCTGACAGGGGGAATGGGAGGGTCGCTATGTGGTACGCATTCGACTGAAGGGTCATCTGGCAGACGCTTCCTCCGAGGAGGCTTTTCTCTGCTGAGCAAAACACAAACACACACGGGAAGTCGCTCGCCAAGAGGGTGGAGGAAATCTAATCCATAAATCAGACACAAGTCCAAACAACTGGGTGTCAACAGACCTTTGCTTATGTTATTAGCTCAGTGGTGTCCCACTGTGACATGCTGAAAAACTCACTGATCCAATTCTGCTGAGGCAGTTGTTTCAGACGGGGCAGGGAAAAACTAAATGGGTAGTGTTTGTACAGATAGAATCTTTCCGAGATCCACAGGACGTTACAGCTAAACCAACCCAGCAGGAGCCTATTAGCCTTCACACCAGATCAATAATTCATGTTTTGCCTCTCCTGCTGGCACAAATCAGGTTTTCAATCGATGAAAATGAACAAACAGCTTAATCAATGGTTTTCACACTTGTGATGAGCTTTATTAGTCACGTTTAGGATTTCTAAACTGATTTCAAGCTCAAGGAAGAATAACTTCTCCTAACAAGACGATGCAAAGAAACCAGAGCAGGATTTCTAAACTGATTTCAAGCTCAAGGAAGAAAAACTTCTCCTGACAAGACGATGCAGAGAAACCAGAGCAGGATTTCTAAGTGAGAAAGGATTGCTGCCAATAAAAAAAACTTCTAATTGTTGCAGCCGTGGGTTCGTCTCCGTCCAGTCGGCTCCCCACCTCCCAAAACCATTCATCTGCTACCAAGCAATGAGCCTCAATCCTGGAACTAATACTCGTGTCATCCATCAATCTTGTGTTTGTGTGCAGTTGTGTGCGCGTGTGTGGTCTGCTGTTTCAGCACTGTCCACTCCTGCCCTCATACATCAACCCCCTGAAGAGTGAAGTGACGCTTTGTGACATAAGAGGCCACTTTACCTTCTCCACAGAAACGGAAAGAGGGAAAGAGAGTGGTGTGATCGGGTGGGTGAAGTCTGTGCTCACAGGACAGCTGCTCCGTATACAGTGCCAAGGTTGATACACAATTTACATAGTAATTTTAAATTTGGTTGCATTATAACATGATTGCTGGTTTCGAACATTTCCCCGAGGTGCTGTATGAGAGAAAATGTCCGGAAATTGAACAACAAGCAAGTGGGCATGTTGATGATGTTTTAACTCGACATGGATAGGAAAATGTAAGAATACAAATTGATACACTAACATTCTGCCTTCTTCGTGCTCCGCCCGGGCGCCACCCGTCGCCTGAATGTCCCAGAAATGCTCCTGTGGCTGTGAACGTGTCTGAACCAGACAATCTCCTGCTGTGATCTTCATATGTGAAAGGCAATTCCCTACAAATTTTTGTCTGGAAACTCAAATTGCAATTTCAACGAATGCTAGAAGTTTCTCAACAGGGACTTGGTGAACAAGTACTTGTTTGTTGTACAGTTTCATTGGCCTAATAATGGATGTTTGGAGCAGTTGGCAGACTTTACTGCTCCTGGTGCTAATGTGATCTGTGCCAAGCCCTCCCCACTAATGTCCAATAGGCACAGACTTACTCCACTCTGCATTGATTCCGTGTCTTCTTACCGACTGTGAGGGCTTTTAGAGCCCATCTCCGCCTGCAATCTCAGCTATCAGATATGAAAAAGCAATTTGATTGACCTGCAATCTACTCATGCACTTAGACATTTTGAGTCTCCTCTTCACTCTGCAGAAATGTCCTTCTTATGGAGGATAATAGACAGATGGAAGTGTACAAGTTCATGAGGCCAATTTCAAGTCTGCAAAAGTCAAAGAGGGGTACTGACAAACTGAGACTAAGAGCAGACGTGGTCCAACCCGAGTTTGTACAGCAACACCTTGGGGCTGATGAGTAGCTGTGCCGGGCGGATGTAATGGTGAGCAACTACAGCTCCACATTCCTCCTGAATTGTTTGGTAAAACATAACAAAGCTTGATTCAGCCATGTTCTCAAACGCAAAAGGGCAGTCTATTGATTTTGCTCACAAAAGGTCAGTTTGACCATCATAGGGGATGAAACTCAGCCAGAGAACCTAGTCTTCACGCTCCTGTGGCTCTGATGGGAGCCTCCTGAAACCCAAAAGCAGAACCCAGACAACGCTTTAGTTTAACAGGGAGAGATGGCCTAATGTAAAATGTTGTTGAGGTACATAATTGGAACTGAAGAATCAAATGTTAAACCCACACTAAAGATCAAAAGCCTTTACTGCCTCGATAGTAGTCAAAAAAACGTACTTTATAGAAGTGAAATACTAAGGCTACATCCACTAGTCTTACGTTTACAAGCCCCTTTCTTCGGTTTTCGGTTGAAAACTCAGTATGGACGAGCAGAAATTTAGACGTTTGGAAAAGAAGATGTTTACACTGATGTTCACTTACTGATTGGGTCTCATGAGTCACAACTCGACTACCAGCATTGAATGGAACGTGGATAATAAATTAAAGGTGTTTCTAAGTACATAATAGTTTCAGTGACATTTACACCACATCATCGGTCCAAGAAAATAGATTACTTGTCTTCTGTTTACACACATGAATAGTCATTTGATATATGCATTTGTATGCGATAGTGTGGATGGAGATTGATTCTGACACAGAGCTTAAACACTCATCTAGACAGTAATGTCTTTATGTTTTAAAGCCAGGAAAGCTTCATAATATCATTTTAAGTTTTCCCAGCAAGTAATTCAATTTTCTTTCTTTTTTCCATTCATGGCAGAAATGACTGTACAGTATTTTTCACTTTGATTACACTGAAGAGACCTGGTGGCTCCAACTGAAATCACTCACATAATGAGATGTTCTTCATTTTGTGATTGGACTCTCCTAATGTCTGAAAAGACTGGGAATCAAATGTCTGAGAATTTAGTACTTTTATTGAGACCAGACAATAAAACAGAAAAACTAATTTGTGAAAAACCTCCATAATATTTATTGAGAACATGCAGCTAAATGTCCTGTTCTCGGTTACAGCAAAAAAACATTAATTCGTCTTAAATGAACTATGAAGGAAAGTGAAACGCCACATGATGAGGACCCACAATGCTAAAAAAAACAACATCACATTTGTGAGTGATTTGTTTCAAGCTGTGCCTCAAGCTGAGTAAAGAAATTCAACGCTGAAAATCTAAATCAAAACAATCATGTGGTTCAATAATACATTTCTTTTGGTATGAAGATCCAAAGCCATGAGATCAATGGCTCTGTGTGACGTCTGAATCAGTATTCATCGTCTAATATCTAGTTCTATTCAAGTCAAGTAAACTTTACTCAAGCTACAATAGCAGAACAAACATGTGGACGCCTGCAGGTCACTGTGAACGAGGGAAGATTAGTGTTTTCCACTTGATTAAAGGTAAGTCTGAAGTAAACATGGTGCCTGCACTGACAGGCTCACCCAAATCTAAAATAATCAAACCGCTTAAACTTTGCAAATGTGTTTCGGAGGGAAATGTTTATGGCAGAAGTTTGTCTCTTCTTTAACAGTGTGCTGTTTTCTATTGAGAAACTGTAAAAGCTAAAGTCTAATATGTCGTCTCCTCTGCTCTGCGGTTGCTGCTAGTGGTTTCCTGCAGGACTTTGATTCAAGCCACAGCAACATCTCTGGAACGCGAGTCCATTAAAATGCGTCCAAATGAACCACAGACAGTAAATTAACAGAACATTGAGAACTCGTTTTATACGACTCTCAGTTTCAGGAGTTTTATTCTGTTCTAAATTTTAACTGTACTGACAAAAACAGATCATGATCAAAAGACAAATTACAGCTTTAAAACATTGATTATGAGGATTAGGTGAGTATGGCACTCACTGAAAGCCAGGTAGCAAAGGTGCTTTGTAGCAGTAAACACTATGTGTGATGGTGCATTTACCTACATACCGTCACCACTGCTCCATATGAGTATGTGTGACCGCAAGTGAAAGACAAGCTCTCACATGACAGGCCACTTGCTGGTTACCTGCACAATTTGCAGCTGCAACTGAGGTCTGACTGTCTGCGTGGACGATAACAACTTCATGGACAATAGCGAGGTTGTGCGGCAAATCACGCAGCAAATAGCCCTGCACACAGATATACAAAGCAGCAATAAAGTTCTTATGATTATATGATGATTATATGTTTTTGGTTCATTATGAAACTGTGGCGGGACCAATTAGAATACGGCAGGCACCCACAGTCTAGATAATTAATGGGAAACAATGTTGAAATTCAACTTTAGCAGTGAAAAATAATCCATTCATGTATAATGTCTCAGTCACAGGCGATAGTGATGTTGTGGCTGCACTTTGAGTCCAGAATGGGCCACTGTAAAACCCATGGCTGCTACTAATTACAGTTTCACATACAGGGCAAGTCTTTGTTTGTCAGTGAGTGTGTGTGTGTGTGTGTGTGTGTGTGGTGTGTGTGTGTGTGTGTTGTGTGTGTGTGTGTGAGAGAGAGACTGTGTGTTTGTGTGTGAGTCTGACTGGCAGCTTGTCCCCCCCCTGCTGTGCTCCTGCTCTTGTCCTGTTTTAATGGGCCGACAGCGAGAAACTATGAAACTATGACAGAAATCTCAATGACACTCCCGCTGCTGTTCCGACACATCCACAGCTGCGGGGAAATCGAGAGAAAAGTTCGATCCAAGAAACAACAATACTCCCACGATCTACACAAACACATACACACGTAAGACACTGAACTGCAGCCTGACATCAAGCAGAGCTGCTTGTCTGACCTCAGATATGAAATGGGCTGCAGAGGGAGACGAAAGACAAAAACTAAGAAAACATCTGTTGAGCTGATTTGTCCGCGCCGCTCCCTCAGTGGAATTCGAGGGTCCCACAGAGCTTCCCTGCACAAGACTGTTCACCTGAGACACTTCCTGGCTTCTCTCAGACGAAGTGGCGTTTAATCAGAGCAGTGTGAGCTGGTGTTTGTGTTGTGTAAGGCTTTTGGGGGTCTATGTTACACCATGATGGATGGCGATGAATTAAATATGCCGACATGCTGCTTCCACGCTTTTAATCAGATCCAATCAATCTACGCCACCGGTGTCACTGCAGCAAAAATGAAATGGAGGCCCGTCATGACTTCAAATTCCAGATGGCTGCAGAGGCATTCTGCTAATTGAGCATCACAGGTATAGGGATCAGATTGCTCTCTCTCTCTCTCTCTCTCTCTCTCTCTCTCTCTCTCTCTCTCTCTCTCTCTCTCTCTCTCTCTCTCTCTCTCTCTCTCTCTCTCTCTTCTCTCTCTCTCTCTCTCTCTCTCTCTCTCTCTCTCTCTCTCTCTCTCTCCGTATATGAGCTCAGACAAACTGTTTGTGGGATTTTCCTTCACTTATGTAAGAGTTCTCCCGAGTGCAAAGATGTGCCCCTGTGTGCACATGTGTGTGATATTTTCAGCTGACATCAATGAGCAAATGAAGCTGCTGCGTTTTTGAACAGTGGGCGTCGCTGTGATTTTTCAGGATCTTCAGAGCCGAGCGGTGACATGTGTGCCTCGGCTGAGATTGCACCTCTGGCTGTGTTCTAGTTTTGACTCACACATATTTTGTTGACTCAACGCAGACGTGGATGGAGAGGATGGAGGTCGCTTTAGTGTTTAGGGATTACTTGCTATCGAAAGAACTTTGACCGTGACACCCCTCCAGGGCTTCAATTGGAGCCATGTGACAAAAACACCTCCTTTCTCCTCTTAACTGCTCCAATCCTGATCACCTGACAGCATGGTTATCACCTCTCCCTCCTTCCTTTGGGATGTGTCGTACCACCTATCCTCCCTCCTCCACCCTCCTTTCCTCCTTGCCTGTGCTGTGGTGACAGGACAGGAGATGATGGAGGGTCTCCGAGTGATGTGCCTCAAGTTTAGAGGTGGGTGGCACTGACCTGAGCAGGGGGAGGAGGGAGAGTCTAACAATTTACGTCTGCACATTTGAGTTGATGTTTGAATCCAGCCAACGTCTCTTAGCTCGCGACAACATGACGTCCAAGCAAGCCCTATCAATAAAAGTGCAGGGGGGGGGGGGGAGTTCAACACAGACGAGAAGGAGATGGAGTGGCGTCTCAGGCGTGCTGCTGCTCCTTCAGCGTTTATATCTGCTCCTGTGGGGATTATTTATGGTCCAATCAGACCTCTGGGCGCTTCCAGTTCAAGTCAGAGCTAATCCATATATTAAAGTAGACCTTGAGAGCATAAAACAAGTGGTGCTCAGGGGTCTCTCTCTCTCTCTCTCTCTCTCTCTCTCTCTCTCTCTCTCTCTCTCTCTCTCTCTCTCTCTTGTGAACCCTACTTTTCATCACACTCCCTTCATCCCCTGCTATAGGCTTCTTTATGTCTTTATCAAACGAACTGCATGACTCAAACGAAAAAGATCAAATGGTACAAGAGCAGATGTGTGCGTGCAGCTGAAAAACCCCATTCACTCAAACAGCTGGATGGAGAAGAACAGAGCAATACTTCTTCTCTAGTTTCTCTCTCTCTCTCTCTCTCTCTCTCTCTCTCTCTGAGGAAAGAAACAGCTGAAACTAAACTGTTGGGAAACTCCATTCATCTGGATCAAGCACAGCTTAAACTCAAATACTTTAATCACTCAGAGGAGTCAAACTATCAGTAACCAATTAATCATGGAGACTAATCCATGCAGCAGAATCAGTCCCATCAGGACAAGGCAGATTTAGTGTTCAGGCTCCACAAACCCAACACGATTTAATGTTATGTCTCACAACAAACAAACAAATCAAAACAAAAAACAACATTTGTAGGAAAACAGGATAAAAGGTCGTTGAATCGAAGCCAATAACTTTATTTAACCCCTTGTTAGAAAATACAGCACAAAAACAAATACAACATCATGAAATAAGTTCCTCTCATTCTACCTGACACTTACAGGAACAAGATTTTAAAAAAGACTTCGAAAAACACAGCACAAAAACACAGCACAGCCTGGATCACTGTTGCACTCACCTTAAAACAAGATGTTCTCCTCCAGCAGCCCGCACTGCAAACCCCCCAAAATGATCCCGTCGTCTACTGTCAGCGGAACTTTCTCCTTCAATAAAACAGCAGCCTCTGGCTTTGTAAGAAATCAACTCCTCTTTTCGTTCCTTGCTGTAGTTTGGATCCCTGAAACGTTTCCCCCAAACAAGCGGCTCCTGCGGGTCTCAGCAGCAGCTCCGGTACATCCGCTGCGGCCGCTGCTCAGGCGGAGTGTGCTCGCTCCTCTCACCGCCACAGACCGGTCCGCTGCTCCGCGGGGCGGGCTCTCTGACAGCTCTCCAGCAGGGGCGCCACCGCTGCTCATCCGCAACGGTGACAAGGTTAACGTGCGGGGTGCGATGGACAGAGGGTATCCTTAGGGATGTTAGATATTTCTAACAATTACAATTGTCTTTCAATTTTATTATTTATTCTCATCCATGTTGTTTATGCCTTTTTATTCGGCCCAAAAAAAATCATCATTTCAGTCGATATCAATAATTATCATGATAAATGTAACATTATATAAATATTTCTGTTAAGATGAAAGACTGATTTTTGCTCCTGAGTGTCACCCTTCACAGTAGCAGTCAGGTAAATTCCAAATACCTTATTGTCTGAAATTAGGCAAGTCAGATAGTCCACTTTAAATTGTTGATAAATAACGTTTATTGGAGAATTGTCATTCGAAGGACAATGGAAATGTTTTAATAACTATTTTGTTAGAGACAATATCAAATGGGTTATTTCATGTCTCACATCCTAACGTCTTGTTGTATTCTGTTTATTCAGTTGTGGTATTTGCCAGAATAAGCTTTATGTGAATGGACTGTGCACGTACACACAGTTTGACCACAGAGGGATGTTACATTTACATGATGTTTGAACTCTGAGGGGAAGTTTCCAGTCTGCACTGAGGAAAAACTATTATTCCCTAAAGAGACTTAATACAACATTCCCTTAAACACACTCATATCAATCCCCTTAAATATTCTAGATTTTTTCAAATCAATATCAATGAATCCATCCATGGGAAATTGGTAAAAATGTAAAATAAATGTTATTTTGTCAAAGATAAATAACCTGGACTTGCCCCTTTGTCCGGATCCACCCTAAAATCTAAGCGTTCTTTTGCGGCACATGTCTTTCCACCAAGTTGTTCAATAGATTCTGTGTAATCCTCCCTTCTGAAAGCTGTAGCTGAGCCAGGTGGTTACAGGTGAACATCCTGCTTTGAACTCTCAGGCGGACAGATTCCCGCCCACCACCACCTGTCCACTCACACACACCCTGGAAACACAATATGGAGTTTTCTCCTCTCTCCACAATAGACCTCCACCTGCCTGATTCACCCGTGAAAGAGGAGCTGTGTGAATGCATGAATGACCTAATTTGTTTGAGAGAAGTATGGATTGATCTCCACAAGGTCATTAAGATGCAAAAAATCCCTGCCAGTCAAAATGAACTGAGTTAGACTGGACACTAACAATAAACAGATACATACGATATATGGATAATGTATAAAATACTTAAAAAATCCATGGATGAGACAGCTGCATCTATTTTACTACTTTTACATTTAGACCAAAATATAGTTTGTATAAATAACCACTTACATTAAGTTCTGGCAATGTGTGTTCAGTGAATCAATCAGTTTATAAATCTTAAATTTAACTTTTGGAAACCTGCAGAAGCCTTGATTTGGATGACCTTAAAACTTAACGCTCTAATACTAAATCACAGCGGTACAGCTTCTTTTAGAGATATTTCCTGACTCGTTGTGACATTAAAGAGCTCGTTAAGGTTAATATTACTGCAGAGCGGCATTACATCTTCATCACGTGTGTGACTTCATCTTTGTAAACAGCTCAGACATGAAGACAGGAAGCTTTATTTTCATTCTACCGCGGCGTGCACGGCTTCACCTCGTGTGTCTGATGTTCGTCAGGCAGGAGCTTTGTCACTGCTGAACTCCCGCTGACCTCTCCTCCGCTGCATGCGTACGACACACCAATTTATTTCCCGCCCCGATGCCAAGTGTGGAGCCATCACCTCCACCTCCTCCTCTCCTCCTGCTCCTCTGTCCCCTCAGAGTATAAACCACCACCTCCTCTTCTTCACCTTAATCCCATTGCCTGCGGAACACATCCTCATCTGTAGTTTCACCCGCAGGCTCCCTTCATCCATCCCCAACACCGACCTCCCCCCCCCCTCCACACGCGCCATCCACATCCCATCCTTTCTCAGACCTTCTCTCCTTTAAATCGCCTCCACGGTTCATTTCAACTTCAGGCTTGGCCAGCCCACAAACGCTAATATGATTTCCAGCTGAAATGAAACGTGCAAATGTGCTGCAGCCTCTCCTCATCCCCAGTGGCGTCCTTTAGAGTTTGCTTCATTAGACTGGGATGGGTGGAGTTTTTTTTAAAGGGCTGCAGAAGACGACAGTATTAAAGTTGGACATATTCTGGGCCTCATGTTTGTGGATCGAATGACACATATTTTTCCAGTATTACCATAGCCAAGTCAGTTTATTATCTACTGACACGGAATGCAAAGAATATGTGTGTACGCGGTTGCTGCTGTGTGTGTGTGTGTGTGTGTTTGTGTGTGTTTGTGTGTACACTTTGACACTCCTCGAACTTCTAGCACCACAATGAAGTTCATATTTTCATGTTTTTGTATTTTCATGTCTTTTTGTGAAATAGTACACACACTCATGTTCCCCAGAGGATGAATTATAATAATTTTGATGATCTCCTGACTTTGGCTGCAGCAACGTCTTCTGGTTACACTTTGTTCTGTGGCCAAACACAAGTTAGGTGTTTTTTTTATATCAGCATTATGTAACAACAGGCTTTTGATGAATCATATCTTCGCCTCCCCACTTCAGCTATATGTTCATGCCTCCATGCACACTATGCTGCTGTAGTATCCATGTGTGCTGCGGTATGTAGTACACACATGTCTTGACAGTGGAGCACACAAGCCTCCAGCAGTTCTGTGGGAACGGCCATGGGGCTCCCAGGGGGGGGACTCGGAGAAACAACCCATCTGATCCATCTCACACTGTTTGGTGTAAGGGCCTCGTAAAACAAGATGAAACAGATTAATGGAGAATTCCTCACGCTCATTCGCCGGCAGAAATAATACACTGCGAGCCTTTGTTTCCAATCCGCTTTGGTCTGTCTGTCTGTGGCCGTCTGCGTGGACGCTGAGAGCCTGGATCATATGACTCACACATGCTCTGTCCCCCCGGGGTCTTCATCCAGAACAGGACACCTGACCAAAGCCCGACCTAACAACCTCGACATGATTCAGAAACATCAAAGAGCAACCAGCAGCACCTTCCAAATTAAGGAACTCCTCAACATACTTATTTTCTTTCACTTCACTACTCTACCTTATTTGCCAAGTGGGACATTTTTAGATGTTCAATAAACAATGAAGCTCTAAGGCCGTCCAGGATGAATCTTCCAGGCAAAACAATAAAGTGGGATATATTAAATAATCCCTTTATCTTAGTTTGGGCCCTGGCATTTCTTTTCCCAATTAGATCCCTTCAATCCCAGAGCTGGCATGTCCTGCATGTATTCTCTAAAGCTTTATTTCCATATTCCCATAATGGTTGAATCAGGACAGTGCAGCGTAGCATGAAACACTTTATTCCCTCAAATTCCAAATCGGGTTGGAGCCTGCGAGCTCATCCAATATTGAATTCTTTGTCTGCAAGTGGAATGAGTGTGGCTGGGAATCAGAGAAATGGGGCAGAAAACAGCTTCATCTCTGTTGTGATACTGCTGTCTGTTCTCAGCCCCTCAACTCTTCTTCGTCAAGGTTGGTCCTGTAAACCAATGTGACAGATCAGTTTCTATCAGATTCAACAAGGTTCTGTGCCGCGGCCGCACTCGGTGCCGCTGGCGGATCAAACTCACTCAAACCTCACACTGGAGATGATTAGTTTGAGCAGCTATAGTCTACACATTCTCATTAGGATCGTGTCTGTGCAACAAAAATAGCCACATGGATAATTGATTCAGTTGCCAGCCACCACTTTGATCTTCCTTGTATTCCCGTCCTGATGCACTTTCATACATTTTAATTACTGTCCCATATGTTCATGCGTCCCCTGCTATACACTGGCACGGCAGCTGAACTCTGACCTCGATGAACCCCTGCATACAGGAAATATGTTATTATTACTCATAAAAAATAAAGGTGCAATCACATCATTCTTTCATAACCACTACATGAGCTCATGAAATTGTTCTGAGAACATGAAAAGCAGACTTTCTGTGTGCATCAGTGTCTTTTAAGGAATTGCATACAATTTATTATTGTATGCCGGATATTTTTCACTGTGTTCAGTCTCTAGGTTCAAAAATGATCTGATGTTAATGTTGAAACATAAAAACAAACGTTGAGTCATATTTAAGCTGCAGGCTACAGGCATTAAACGTCTAATATTGTCATAAAACTAAACTGAATTTTGCTGCAGATTCTTGTGCGTCAGAACATTTCCTGAAAATTACAATGTAACCTTGAAAAGAGGCAAAAAATTTCATTTTAAACCAGAGGACGAAAAAAATCCAATCTCATATATAAGACAGCCGCTCTTTGTGAAGATTTGTTTATTCAAGTTATGCTCACGTTACAGCGAAATTGCAATTCACAAAACAAATATCACAAAAAGTGTGAACAAAATTATATTCAGGGGAAAAGGTACTGTACCTCCCCATTATAAATTCATTCATCTGAACAAATTATTTTTAGATTAGTTGTAAATCTACATAAATATATAAATAATCCAGGATCTCATGTTGAACCTACCTTCAAATGGAAACTAAAGAAATGAAATTATAGAATCAAATAAATCAAATATGTATAACAATACAAAATCTCACATGATCTGTGCAGTATATATCTGTACAGACTCTCACAGCTGATTTGACAGTCTAAAGCTATGTGTTAAATTAAATATTTGCTTCTATTATTCAAACTACTAGCAACAAATTTAAAACTTAACAGACGTGGCTTCCTTAATTATAGACATGCAGATTCAATTTTTTCTGCAGCTATAGGAATAGAAGAAATGGAATATTTAACGTTAACGTTCACCGATGTAGAATTATGTTATACTCTTCTTCTGCATCTCTATTAACAACCCACTGCTCTCTCCCTGTGACATGTTTACTGACTCACCCACATGAACATACTCACTCCTTGGACAGGAATTCAGGGGAAATAGCTAAAGTCGACGCACCTTTTTTTACTAATTCCATATTAAAATCATCCCACCTCTTATCTCCCTGTGATGCACTAATCCCAGCAGAGCAGAGCTCACTACCTCGACACTACCCCTCCGCCTCAACCTCTGGATTCAGGAGTCTCTTTTTTTTTAAATGGCAGAGCTGAAAACGTCATGCAGAGAGCAATCCGCCCTGGATTATTTAAACAGGCACTTCAAAGCAGAGCAATTATAATCCTTCATCGCTGATATGGGGGAAAAAACAGCAAGTAAATGTCACTGTAACAGGAAATGAACCGCCACGGACACATGGGCACTGGATAATTGCTTCTAGATTTGAGGTTTAAATTATTTTGATGTGACATAAAAAGGTTCAATCTTACACCCTGGTCACATACGCAAAAGTGCGCACAACCACAAATTTACACTCACATACATAGACGACATGAGCATATGCATACACACTGAAATCCTCTGGGATGCTTGAGTATGTTAAGTAAATGATGAGCTCCTTGGGCCCATTCCTGCACTTAGGCCACATATTCCCTGTGATTCTCTATATTTTATTTTCACAGGATCAACTGCTTTCTTTGCTCTCCATACATTTTTGCACACACAGTCCTGAAGTTGCTGCACCGTCTCCCACAACAGCGTCCTAATCTCAAATGCTTATGCAAGATTTATTCTCCTGCCCACTTTTCTGCATGCATTGTGTTTTCATGCACACACACACACACACACACACACACACACACATACACACACACACACACACACACAGTGCGGCACTATGCAGTATAGAGTCTATAGTATTATGGGCTGTCAAGGAGCTGCAACCTCCTGTAAGTGTTTGTTCACAGATCACATACATGGCACGCAAATAAATGCCCTGACCTTTCCCTATATGGTGCATTCATAAATGCCAGGGGTGTCACAATAACTCATATGCACACGCCCACGAAATCGTACGCAAACGTGGCGCCTGATGAAGCCACTTCGAACATGACGGCTGCAGTTTTTATTTTTTTTTATTGAGCAACAATGATACAAAGTGAGAACATAAAATAGATATTTTACAATGCTCACATTTTTCCAATTTTTTACATTTTACATAAACCCCCCAGCCCTTCTCCCGCATACCCACCCACACCTCCTTCTCCTGTAGAGGCCCCACCCCTATCTGCTTCTAGGTAAAGGGAAAAAGAAAAAGAGAAAAGAGAAAAAGAAACAAAAATAAAAACTAGGAACAAAACAATAAACACAGAGAGTAAACTAAAGAAAAGCTGCAGTTTGTATTTTGAATGCAAAACCAAATCACTTACTGATCTTTCCTCACATAGTAAGTGTGCTGACCAAGATTAGATGATGCATCTGTGTGTCAACGTGTGTCAGTGTTAGAAGCCAGTAGTAAGAGGCAGTGAATGAGGCTGCACGTGTCCCACAGACCTCAGTGCAGATGGTTATTTTAGTCGAGCAAACGCTGCAGGCGAGCTCGCTGTCATGTGTGGATCTGGCTGCGGGGAAACGCTCCGTCCCTGCAGGTTAGCCATGAGATCGCTGCACGTTTGAGAAATGATGAACGTTAAAAAAACTGGAGTTATGTAACATTCAGCCAAGTTTCTTTTTATTTTTTTTACATTCTGCAACCGCTGTAATGACGCTCTGCTCATCGCCATCAGCGCTGCATGAATAATAACATTTTGTGCCTCAGTAACCTCGGTGGATTCAAAGTTTACTGACCTTTAAAATGTCTGCATCAGAATCAGATGCATTCATCAGAACTTTAACACGTTTTCTTTTACTTAATACACATATTTACACTTTAAATTCATGTTCATTTACATTTTTGACCATTTACAAAGTGCGTATGTTAAATCTGACATGTTAACAAACGTGTAACAAGTGTGTGTGTGTGTGTGTTAGACATGTTGAAGGTTGGACTGTAACATGTTAGGGGTGAGTAAGTCATGGCTTCCTGCCACGACAGGCTGTCAGCGTACGTCTGATATCAAAACAAGCCAAGGACATGTCAGCGGGACAGCACGGCTGTTCCACCTCTATGCCTTCACACACAGACACACGCAACGGGATCAACACACAAGGACGCCTCGGAAAAGAGCTTGTGTCTCCATGTTCATTCACAGCACACACAGCGAAGCCACAACTCCAACATATTGCAAACATTTCTTGAATCACGCAAACATGCAGACAAAGGTGTGGAAAACAGAGGCGGTTGTTAGTTTAAAACCGCAGCTGTGGAAATGTTTGGATTGGCTGAGGTGACGCAAAACAGCGCGACTGCCTCCAGACACCCAGCACGTGACACACTCACACACACACACACACACACACACACACACACACACACACACACACACACACACACACACACACACACACACACACACACACACACACACACACACACACAGACAAATACACACAGAGACATACATTCATCTTCAGTGTTTGCCATAATGATACAGTCTGTAGCTGGGGTAAATGTTAGCGTTGTTGTTGCATATCCCTCGAACTGTGTGAGTCATGCATGTCTTGATTGTTGTTGTCCCTGTGTGTGTGTGTGCGTGTGTGTGTGTGTGTGTGTGTGTGTGTGCGTGTGTGTGTGTGTGAGTGTGTGTGTGAGTGTCAGTGTGTGCTGCAATGACAAGGAACGGCTGTCTTTTTAAATTAGGGACTGAGGCTCAATCCCATCTCTTGTCCAAGAAATGCACAATATATTCTAATCTTCCTAGTTTGATCCTGACCTTTGACCCGAAATATTAGGTTTTCTTCTTTCAGAATCAGTAGAACTACGATAAGTCGTGTTGTTATTATAAACAACATCTGAACAATGAGCATCCAGTCATGATTTCCAGAGATTGTTTCACATAAAAGGGATTTTGATGTACTTAACATCACAGAGATCATTATTTAAATAGACAATGTTTTGATCCTCGTCAGAACTTCTTTTAGTCAAACAGTTTACTATATACAGTCAAATACAGTAAACATATAATTATGCTCCTGTTACTATTGTGTTCTATTATGAGTCTTTGCATGCAAGCAGGAAACACATGTAGACAGACAAGATGTGCTGTGCCAGTGGCTCTGTGAGGCTGTTCCCAGTCACAATTGTGGTTTGAGCTAAACGTTAACTGTAGAATACTCACACGATCACAACAGTACAAAGAAAGTCTGTAGGATTCTGTCAAAATAGAACTCATGGTGTCACTAATGGTGTCACTAGATGAAAAGTCAGGGGTCTCTACAGCGATCAAGACATACTGACCTGGATTAAATACTGACCTCAGGGCTCAGAGATGTGCAGGAGCAGTGGCGAAGTTAAAAGCTAAATTATTCATGAGACAATTAAAAAAAAGGAACAAATGGCTGGAAAAACATCCAGGACTGGGGGGGGGGGGGGACAGTCAGGACTGGGACAGGCATTTGAAAATGCAGGAAAACTTAAAAAGATTGGCATAGATTATTTTGTGACAATGTTTTAAAACCCCTGTGTGATACATTCCTTTTCTTCATGGTCCAAAGCAGGACTCCTCGGTGAGAGCTTCAGGATTGGTTTTGAGCAAAGAAGTTGCCAGCATCAGAGAGAAGTGAGGGACGGAGGGATCACTTTTAAATCAGGAGGTAAGAGGAGGATGCAAGAGAAAAGGTCAGAAGAGGGAGGGATGACAGAGGAGGAGTGAGTACACTGCACTGATGTGGGGAGACAGGACCAGTCTAGGGAGCATCTGTTTTCCGAGCCTCTAAACCCTGCTCTCCATCCATCCTCTTCCTCCTGACCCCATCAGCATCTCTCTCTGAGTCTGTCTTTTATTTTGTATAGATGTGCCAACCTCTGTTTTACCATCAAAATGCAAAGACCAGAGTTCCTCCCGAGGAGTTGAGTCACGGTGAAGGGGGGAGACAGCAGGGCTGCGTTTGTTTTTCCGCAGCCCAGGGTCAGTCATGGGGTCTCCATTTAATACTAGAAGGCTATACAAATATTGAAGTGTTATTATAGTGGAGGCCTGAGAAATAATTCAAAGCATGTGTGCTCGGACCATTGTTACATAACACATTAGCATTCACAGAAGGAGTGGGGCGGGGTCTGCAGGCAGGAAACAAGGATTGGAAGAAATAAGTGTGGGTGTGTGTGTGTGTGTGTGTGTGGGGGGGGGGGGGGGGGGCTTTAGTTTAGTAGAATCTGGAGATGATTTGAGGTCAATAAACCTCATACCACAGTCGGTCATTCACAGTGATGCCGGTAACGCGCTACTTAGTAACGCGTTACTCTAATCTGACCACTTTTTTCAGTAACGAGTAATCTAACGCGTTACTATTTCCAAACCAGTAATCAGATTAAAAGTTACTTGTCCAAGTCACCTTGCGTTACTATTTCGGTATTTGTGGTTAACCCGCTGGGCACGTCCTGCGGCTGGGGGAGCAGTCGCCCCGTCACCCTCCTCACCACGCCGCCGGAGGCTTGGTGTGCGGCACTCCTCGACGTTATTTTAGGGGGGGGAGGTGCTCGTCCGCGGTGCGGGGGCTTTCCTTCTAGTATGCCGCGGGGCGGTGTCCGTCGGCGCTGCGGAAGGCGGGGGACCGGTTGGAGGGGACCGGGTACGGCGATCGGCAGGCAGCGACTCTGGACGCGTGTCGGTCCCGTCAGATCACCTCAGCTACAGCGCCCGTTGGGGGAACCCTCCGTTCGCGCGGGGGGGGGGGGGGGGGGGGGGGGGGGGTGGGGACCTCCGGCGGTGTCTAATAAAGTTAGTGTTGGCAAAACCGGTTGTCATTTTTATGTTGAGGCGGCGGGGGTGTTGTCGGCAGCTGCTGAATGTAACTAATAAAGTAACTTGTAATCTAACTTAGTTACTTTTAAAATCAAGTAACTTGTAATCTAACTTAGTTACTTTTAAAATCAAGTAACTTGTAAAGTAACTAAGTTACTTTTTCAAAGTAACTATGGCAACACTGGTCATTCATTTAGAAATTGTAAGATATTATGTACTCGATAGTGGAATTCAGCCACTTGAACTTTGCTCTCTGTATAAAAGAAACAACAATTTCCCATCTTGCCAAGTCATGCATGTCTTCCGAGTGACAACATGCTTGTCATGCTCCTCCCACCTCCTCCCACCTCCTCCACCCCTGAACCCCACAGCAATTCCCCTCTGTTTGGCTGCGACTTGAAGGCTTCAAGTGGCCTCTCTGGACGACATCATTCCATCTTTATTGTACGTCATATGCCCCGGGAGGATAAAAAGAATGTACCCAAGTTGTTATTGAGGCCCCTGGGTCGACCCCGGGGCACGGAGCAAGCACTCAAGTGCTGCAGCTTCAGACATGATCAGGACCCGGCACATACACACATCACTGATCACAGGGCACTTCTCAGAGAAAAGGTCCTTTAACTGGTTGTGTCTTTGAAATAAATAAATATATAAATTCCAGTTTAGGCACAGACTCCCTGGTGATGACCTGTCTACCCCCTCCCCCAGTGTGAGAGTGTGTAGTATGTGTAGATTTATTTGTTTTATGAACTGTATGAAGGTGAACAGAGCAGGGCATTTCAGTTTTTTTTAAAGATTTTGTTAAGTTTTTTCTCATATCTTTTAGTAATCTTCCGTTTTTTTGTTGTCAATTTCTCTGGTATTTTTCCGAAGTATATCTTATATGTTTCTGGACTGCCCCTCCAAGCTCAGCGAGGCAGAGAGAGTGAGCTAGAGAGGTGGAGTGAGCGAACACCCGATCCCTGAAAAGAGAGAAGGAAAAGATGGACTTTTTTCTTAAAATCTCTCACAGTCTCAATCCAGTGCTGCAGAGTTCAGAGCTGCATATCTATGAACCTCAGAGAATCTGGCCCTCACTTCCAGGGCAGAAAAGCACACGCAGCTGTAACGAGCAGAGCCTTAACTCAGAGAAGTTACTCTGAAAAGAACATCCTGAAGTTTTAAATCTCAGCTTGTTTGCATATTTCTCTTCTATTCCTCCGCTAATGTTTATTAAGAGTCCTGCTAATGTGAGATCTCCCCACAGATCCTCGTGATTAAAGGTGTTATGGCTTCTTGCTTCCTCATAAAGCCAGATGGATCCCTGGCACAGCATGATGCTTGTCTCCATTAGCCAGTTCATTAGGAGCAGCATGGTTTATTCGACCAGGTATTGATGATATTGCAGCTGCTGCAATGCAGATGTTACAGGAACATGCATCACTGAGCCTGTGGTGTAGGTATCAGATGGATTCACAAACTTTTCATGCACGTGCACACACACGTGCACACACACACATGCACACACACGTGCATACACCCACGTGCACACACACACGTGAACACACACACACATACATACACACACATAATCAGCAATGGTTCCCTGCTGACTGGACACCTGGTACTTTCATCTCAATAACCAAAGCAGCGATACACACACAGATTGTTTTATTATTTTATGTTGTCGTTTTGGGACATTTTGTCTGTGTAATGTTTTTTGCTGGTTTGCATGTGTCTATGTGTGTGTGTGTGTGTGTGTGTGTGTTTGTGTGTGTGTGTGTGTATCTAACTGGGTCAAACCCCTCTGTTGCCTCTCAGATAGTCCATTGGGAGATAAACACAGAGAGATGAGCTTTAATCCAGGATTGGAGCTGGATCCTCTAACTCAATTAAACATCTCTATCTTACAGGACACACTCACACACACACACACACACACACACAGACACACAAACACACACACAAACGCTTGATATCTAACAAACATTTAGTGACACACACAATCCTTCATCGCCTCACACACTCACGTCGTCTCGCAAACATCAGCAGAACCAATGCATCTGTGTCCTGCTCCGGTGCGTGTGTGTGATGTAATAACGCTCTGTCACAGATTGTGTGTTTATTTTGTGTGTTTCATAATCACACTCTGTTGAACATGTAGCAAACTGTCTGTGATTATTTCTGACAAAACCATCTCAGCTAAAGGTCCATTCATCTGCTTGTCCTGCAGCTCTTGACTACATTAGCAGAGTGAGGTCCCCCAGTTGTCATGAACCTAGACATGATGGAGCCACTTGTTACTCGTGACAATTGTGAAATTCCAATAGGTAAATTTCCTATTGTGCAAGTTACCTAATAAGAATCACTAGGGAACTAACTTTAAAAAGAAATATTAAACACATATGACAGGAAAGATTATTTTAGTAAAGGTAGACAGTGTATCGATGCACCGGCAACATGTGCTTTCAACAAATGACAGGAGGAAATTATGGAAACAGGTAGCGAGAGGTGTAAATCAGGAGAAATGAGACATGCCTTCGTCCACATACGCATGAGATGAGGACACACACACGCACGCACACACACACACACACACACACACACACACACACACACACACACACACACACACACACACACACACACACACACACACACACACACACACACACACACACACACACACACACACACACACACACACACACACACACACACACACACACTGACTTGTCCATTCACCCTAAGCAGGAATGACACTGAAACACAGACAAGTGTTCTTGTCATTGAAGCCTGAAATTGCCTTTCCTTCCTGCTGTTGATTGCGTTTTACGAGCTGCGACCCCATGATAGATTCAATGTGTGTGTTATTGTGTGCCTGTGGGTGTGTGTCTGTGTGTGTGTGTGTGTAGTCTTACACATCAATTTGAGAAAGATTTGAATTCTGCTGGCAAGATTGAATTTATGCATGCAGGGGTAAACACCATTCAATGAGAGAGCTGTCCGGTCAGTTCACAGTTTCACTTCTCCAGTGAACAAGGTGAGGCTGAGCCCTGAGGCTGCGTGATGCTGCAAATAAGGTTCAACATACTACGTCTTCACATTATGTGGTTTTGTTTGGTCAGTTGCTATTTGGTGGCTAATGAAAGCAAATGATTTCAGACCTGATGGCAGTGAGTTTGACAAGGGACTCAACCAGGGAGCAACAGTCCCTTTAGATTTAATCAAGCTGCACCAAATTTCACACACTCATAGATATCAGTTGTCTTAATGTGTCCGTTTGTTCCCATCATGATCCATGAGTTACTCCTCAGGAAATTAGAATACAAAACAAAACTCTGTTTCTCACTATGTTGAAGTGAAAAAGTGTCAAATAAATTCCCTGATCCCGACCTTTATTGTGATCTGTACCAAAATCTATTTTGGGCCCTGTTCCCTCCTTACAACAAGTTTCACAGAAATCCATTCTGTAGTTTTTGATTAATCCAGCTGACAAACAAACAAACAAACCAATGGACAGGGGCGAAAACATGACCATATTGGTAAGTAAATATATATATATATATGATATTATTTAGGTATATCCTTTATAATTTATAATTTCTATGATCAAAAAAATAAAAACTTTCTCCACCACAGGTGTCACTGTTATATTGTAAATTTCAGTTTACAAAGATCTTATATTGTATCTATATTTCACACTTCATGAGGAACTTCTGAATTTGTGTGAAATCTTTTCAAACTCCAAACACAAAGCTGAGTGAAAGGTTTTTCAGAATTATGAAGTCAGGTTGGCTCCCAGTGACAGTGATGGGTTTGACGTTGACATAGCGTTTAACTTTTACATTCCCTGAGGGGATTTTCTCTTTGCACAGGAAGGTCAGAGGTCATGTTCTGCGATGGAGCAGCGCCTGTGGAGCCGGCAGGAGCTCAGCCTCACTCGTGTTCACTGACACATTCATCAGGGTGGAGGCTCGCTTGACATGAAGGATGGATGCCAGGGTTTTCAGGTCAAGGTTGGTCTCGCACTCAGTATGCCAACAGGCGGCCATGTTTTACTTTGCCAGATGGGCTTGTGTTGGTCTTGTAGGATGCTACAGTGAGACAGTCAAAAGACAATCAAGGGAAATCAACACAGGGTTATTAGCAATAATCTGGATTGTCCTTGTGTAGGAAAAACAAACAACCAACTCTGACATTCAAGTTAAAACAAAGGCTTTCATCTCCCACTCTCTGCACCATACAACAAACACACTGAGTGGTAATCCTGCTCCTGCAGCCCAGATGTCTTCCAGCAGGCAGACAGTAAAAGCTTTACTGGCCACTCAACTAAAAGACCCACAGTCAGGAAACCCACACACACACATGACGGACAATTAGATGACTTACATCTCAGATTACATCTCATCTCAGATTGATCTTCACATAATCTCTGCAGATGTTTGATTTCAGACTTTGTCGTGTGCAAACTGCAAACAGGGAAGATGCAATAAATGTTCCCATGTATTTTGTAAAGCACTTTGTATCTTAGAATTTAAGTTGTATCATTATCATTATTATTATGATTTTATAAAGTAAATTTGTTGGTCATACAACAGTAAGTGGAATATACTGGATAGTGACATAGGAGGATTTTTCTATAAGCAGACTGGTTGGGACCTCCAGTGGTGAACAGCAGAAATGCATCAGACCTTACTAAACAGAAAGAGTCATTAGGTGGCGCCACTGCTGCGAGAATGAAACGTTTGGGTGTGAGCTCATTGTCCAAAGGGTAAGGAAGTTCAAATCCCTGGAAAACACACACACACACACACACACACACACACACACACACACACACACACACACACACACACACACACACACACACACACCCCCCCCCCCCCCCCCCCCCCCCCCCCCACGGACATACACGCATACCAACAAACACACACACAGTTTTGCCCATCTGTCCTTATGAGGACATGTCATTGACTCTCATTCATTGTTAACAGCCGAATCCCAACATTATCTCTAACCCATACCATGACCTATTCATACCTAACCTTAACGTTACCCTAACCACAATTCACATCTTACCACTATCATTACCAAGGACCTCATGAGGACCAGGCTTTGGTCCCCATTAGGTCAACTGGTCCTGACAAGGTCAGTTTACTGTGTTTACTCTGAAAAAGGTCCTACAGATGTAAAAAAAAAAATGAGCACACACACACAAACACACACTAATTATGAAGTTACACATGATGAACATGTAACTATAACTTGCAGCTCCTCCCTGGGGCCTGTTTCACAATGAGTTCTCTCTTCTGTTTGTCTACTTTTTGGCAAACCAGACCTGAGCGGCGGCCTGGAGGATGTTTACACACTATCAAAGTCCAGGAGTCAGAGATCGAACACTTTGTCTCGGCCTCTCCAGGACATTTGACTCAGTAGCTGCCGCTCTGTGTTGATCCTCCTCACAGTGTACACTATAGCTTCCAGCAGCAGTCTGTGCAGCAGTCTGTGTTTGTCCAAATCTGTCGGATTGTTACATAATGCGAAGGAGACACACATGTAAGAGTTTCATTGTTATTGCTCACAAGGTATCAGGTGAAACCACAGAAAGCTTCTATCAAAACATCAGTCGGAAGCTCATAAAACCTTGTGACATATCAGAAAAACCTGAGAATGTGGTTGTCAGGCTGATTTTCCAGGTGACGTGTCAGCTAGGCGTGTCCGTGTCCTCCCTGGTGCCCTCGTCTCTAATTTCCCTCTCCAATTACGTCCTCTGCTCCTGCTACTTGAACAGAAAACCACAGGGTTTCATCTTTAATGCTCTGGCTCTGCCTTTGTATTGATGTGTCGGCTGAAAGCTAAATCTGAAAAAACAATGTGCTGCTGTTTAAGTGCAACAAAATCCAAAAGACAAAGAATTTCACCAATATTCCTAAATAGCAAGTTTGGATTTAATATCCTGTATCCAACCCAGGTTTTCTTGTGCTTTTCCAGAAAATAACTTATTATTCTCTGCATGTTTACCTCCAGATGCCGGCGTGTCTGACTCTGACATACTGACAGACATGTAACTTGCCTGGAGAAGCTGTGGGCTGACAGACAGTAAGCCGGTCGGCCCGCGTGCAGGAATGGGAACTATGGGAGGGTGGTGTTTGTGACAGCACAGGCGCATGGCTTTGTTGCTGTCAAACCGGTCCGAGGAGGAGGAGGAGGAAGAAGAAGAAGAGCTGCCTGTTTGCATGAACCAGAAACAGTATCTGTTTGTTTTGGGGGAAGAACAGCTCAGTGATACACAAATTGCTGTGTCCGTGTAAGGAACAGGCTTTTCCATAGGAGTGACAAACACAAGGACTTCTCAGACATTATCACAGATATGCTCTGAGCACAGATATAACAGTGTAGTTTAGTGTTTCATTAAATCGACAGACTGGATGGATCCATGTATTTGGAAGTGAGACCACAGTGAAGTACGCTTTGTGTGTCCCTGCAGCTTTTGCTCTTCTGTATTTCACAGAGGCTCCAGATCCTCCTAATCATCACGACTGTCCAAACTCACACAGCACGTCCCTGTCAGTGACATTTCCAACATCACAAAGACTCACACATCAAATGAAGAGTCCTGGGACGTTGGCCGGAGGGTCGAATGTAAAATATAACATGAAACGTAGGACATCCAACTCAGCATTTCTTTGTATAGCACAATATTGGAAAAAAAAAGGTTCTGAGATTTAAAAATCTATCGTATTTTTCAAGAATAAAGTTGTAATTCCTTATATTATAAAAATATACAGTTTTTTTTTTAGAAGATAGAAACTTATAATTTCTAAAATTAGGACTTTATTCTTGAAATATTACAACTTTATTGAATTAATTAAGTGGCCCTGATACTCTAGATATGCATTTTATAAAAATTCTTGATTTAGCGTTTTTCTTGGTATTTTTTTGTTACGTTTTTGTGTCTCACGTTTCAGTGCAACTAACAGACAACAGGAATGTAAAAGCAAATGAGACACAACGGAAACACAATCACAACGGAAGTGAGCGACAACTGATGCTGGTAATGGATGTCCTCGTTGTGACTTTTGCGGTTGTGTTTTCTGTCAAAGAGCTTGTGTGAGACGTCTCGTTCACCGTATTGTTACACTGAAGAATCCTCGTCACAAAGCAGAGTGTTCTCAGCACTTTGGTACTATAATGGAAATTAGCTTTTTGTCCTTTACCCAGTTTTAATGAGTCTTTTTCATCTGTATGAAATTTGATGCTTAATGTGACTATGATTAAATCTAAAGACACTTTAATATGTGAGGGTTTTATCTTCCTGTTGTTTAGTAAACCCTGACAAAAGCACCTCTGCTGAAATTTAAATAAAAAATTAAGAACGACTAAAAGAAAAAAAGAAGAGCGGAGATAAAACAGGAGTAAAAACCGAATAACTCCTTCCTCCTCCCAACTCTTTCTACTCTGTCTCACTGAAGGTTACCTTGATATATGATTGATGTCGAGAATCTGAAATCACATTATTTTTTTATTCTCATCTGTCACTGAGTCTTTTCTACTGTCTCTGCTGAGATGATATGTATCAGAGGTCTGCAGATTGTAACAGAAGAAGAAGAGCAACTGATCAGATGAAACGATTTTTGTCTGTGAGGTTTAAATCCAGTCCAGAAATAGAACACGAGTTTCAATCCTAGATTCAGTTATCTGACAGGATATTTCTATCTGTGTGGTGTTTTACAAAGAGAACAATCAGATAACTCACACTGAGAGTGAACAGCAAAACGCCAACAGCAAGAGGCAGATCTGAGTTTGATAATTGAACTGTACAGTCTTATTTATAAGCCTTAAGCTGAATGATTATTTTTAGATATTTACATTATTTTGAAAATACTATTTTCATTGTATGCAAGAGTACAATTAAAACACTGGATTGTGTAAAAGAAAACATAACCAAATGAGCTTTTCCTGACATGTTTTCCCAGATAAACCTTCATCTCACCACATCCATCTCATCCAAACCAGAATCTTATCTTTAGTGAGTGGAAGTGGGAAGAGAAACATTAATACATGGAAATAATTAACTAAATCGACTGAGAAATTGCAGATCTGCAAAAAGTGGTTCCCAACTGTTTTGCACTCGTTACCAGCACCAATAAGAATAGGATTTTCTACCTGTTTGGTTATTGTAAGGTGCAGATCTCAATAGGTACGGACTCTGCTGAGTGCCATTCCAACTTTCTTTGTTTACTTTCAGGAGGCCTGAAGATGTAAAATCATCTATTAGATGAGTTGACAACGAGAAATGCAAATGTGTAGTAATACGGACTATAAACAAAGTAGAGCTGAAGGGAATGCCATGTGTTTTCCTGACGATCGAGATACATTAAAGGTTGAGGGATCGTGCTAATAATGGATCATCCTGACATTCACATGATTTGTGTGTAACCGATTTGATTCAACAAATCCACTGATAAATTTCCCTTTGAAAACAGGAGAACTGTGCGGGGCATCCAGAAGGATTCAACCTGCCGGAACATAAATGTCTGAAAAAAATATTGTGCTAAGTTGATCTACTTCATTCTGGACCAGAGTGGTGGACCAACAGAGTAACATCACCAGCCATGACAGTAGCACAACCACAATTTTTTCACTTCACATGTAAAATAAGACAGTAAGGAGCAGTCGCACAAATCTCCTCAGAGCGTTTCTGTCAATCTGCACGTTCCAGGTGAATGAAATGGAAATATTCCAATCGGCTGTTCAGGAGGTAGAGCAAGCTCTTCCTGTTGACCCTGATTCAACCGAGGCAGAGTTACGTAAATAACCCCTACACACACACACACACACACACACACACACCACGCCAGTTTGTTAATCACATATCAAGCTGTACACACTGTAGGTACCTGGCACACCTACAAATCACCCGGTGGCTGTTTGTCTTGGTGTGTGTTTGTGCCACGTCTGTCCTATTTGTGGGTGTTCAGTTGTGCTACAGATAATGTATTGGAGCAGAGTGAGTTACTGCCTGAGAGCTGGGTGTTTCCTCCTCGCCCAGGAACATGAGAGAAGGTCATAAAGGAGATGGAAAAATCTCTGGGTCTCATGTATTAACTGGGACATTTTTGGGGGATCAGTTCAAAGGGCTCAGATTCAATTGTTCTCTTATAAAAGCTGCATCGACGGAGGTATCGTTTTCTGCACAGGAACTGTATGCCAGTCTGTGCCGTGCTGCAGGAAGTCGGGCCGGCTTCCAGCAACAACGCCTCCTTTTCCCTGAGAGTTTGACAATATTCACCACCTGATGCACAGTTTGCTCAGCCTCCTCTTCTAAGATACCAGAGCTCTGACATAAGAGAGGCTTGTTTCATTGACCTGTCTTTGTGAAATGTGAGAGCAAAACTGTAAATACACACGAGCAATGAGGAAAAGAGGAGGAAGAGGTGGAAGTACAAAGTTTAATTTTAAACTGGTGACTGAAGGAACCCAGTACCGTGTGGTTCTTTGCGTTAGTTAAGTGAGAATATGATTTGTTGTGTGCACAAGTGTGGTGTTACATGCAAACAGATTAAAAACTAATATGGTGACGTTACAGTGAAAACTGGAGGATACCTAATTAAAGATAGGGTTGGTAATCCTGGAACAGCTACACTTGCACAAACATACGCGACCAATACGTGTCTTCCACTGTCATCGAACTCGCGTCAGAGCCACGCCCCCAAAACACATAAACGTGCACTGAGTGACAACTAGTAGAAGACGACTTTTCCGTGACTCCCTTGCTAATATCCGACCAATCATTTTTTATGGTCATGTTATTTTTTTTCACACAATGTTATTTATTGTTCGGTACGGGAGTAAGATTTCAACAGTAAGAAAAAAATGTGTATCAGAAACTAAAGACCAACCCTACCTTTAACAGGTCATAGTGAATAGGTAAATGAACATGTTATAAATAGTAAATTCTGTGTTGCTGGTACAGCCTCTGCATGCTTCGGGCAACCGTACTTCTTCTATTGTGACCCTCGTATTTAATAAATGGGTGGCGCTTTAACAACAACATCGACCATAACTTCAAAAACACACATACAAAATTAAATTACAAATAAATACGCCAACCTTCTCTTCTGGTTTTGCAATACAATGGGCTCACAAAGCACTTTTTGAAAGACAAACCTTGGCACTTTTCGTTTACATGAGGAAGGAGGATTGTTCTCGTTTCCTCGACTCAAGCAACAAACTTGAGTTGAAAGAAGATTCATGCAGCAGGTGTGAGGACAGGGTCATTATCACACGTCGGGTTTGGTCGGATAATGACGCCGACGGCATTCGAAGAACAGCAAACGCTGCTCGCGGCCGACAATTATCATTCCAGTTGTGGGGAAGCCGAGCTGCGATCTCGCTGCAGAGATTCTCTCGCTGTCTGTTTTCCAGCCTGTTCTGTCTCTTCTGGTGCTGCCGTGTATTTAATCTCGCTTCTCATTAGGAGAACAGCCTGTCCTCCAGTCCGACGCTGGTTAGGAGACGGTGTCCCCGGGATTGAAATCAGCAGAGATTCAAACTGACCTGCGCTCATCAGATCTGCAAACGAGAGGGAAAGAGAGGGAGGAACAATGATTCAGTCACAGGTGTCAGCAATGTGTCTCCGCTACATAGTACTGACATTTGGTTTGAACTGATTTTGCAGGAATATGGCGTCAAAACGTGACAAAGCAACTCCCGCTGCTGTGTTCACTGTGACGTGGTTTGCAATGAGGTCAGAGGGCTTTAATGAAGGCTGCTAATGTGTGAGCATCTACGTCCGCCTCCCTTCACGTCTTTGATCGGCGCCACAGACGGGAACACTCGGCTCTTCAAGCCGTTTCTTCGGGCTCCCCATGTCAGCACGTCCAGCATCTCCCAGCCTGACATCACAGGGTTCTTAGATTCAATTAAATATGTGATCACACAAGCGTAGCGCAGGATCAATGATCAACGATCAGTCTCATCTATTGTAGGGAAATGTTTGAATACCTTCGCTGCAAGATCCTATTAGTGTGTGTAAATTACAGAACCCCATCCTGAGTGTGGGGGCATCAGAAAATAATTGGGAGCTTGAGAGTGTTGCGTAGTTTAACTCTCAGGGGAAATACTCTTCCGCTCTCTCCTCTTCCTCCTTCAGCAGTAAGGTCAGACTTGTCATAAGACGAGCGATTAATTAATGCTGCCCTCTGACAGGAGTGCAACAACAGCAATGCAAATAAAGATGGAGTGTGAGACTGAATGAGGGAACAGCCGTATGTCGCAACTTGTTAAACCCCATGAGGCAGAGTTTTATTTTAATACTGCAACGATGGAGGTAATGTTTTCACCCCCCGTCCTTCAATCTTGTTTCTTGGTTGTTTGTGTGCTAACCAGATTTCCAAATGTGGATTCGTACAAAGCCCCCCCCCCCCCCCCCAACACACACACATTCTTAAAAATTGCAAGATCGGGCATTTCCCCCAATTTGCCAGAAAAATATTACATAGATCTTTATGAAAAACATTATCATAGTTCTGCAACAGAGATTATGATTTCATGACCTGCATTGCTTTGTTGGTTTATCTGTAAGACTTGAATGAATAGAAGGAGAATGTTGGAACAATTCAATCAAGCTTCACCAAACTTTACACATTCCTGGATGTCAGTTCCCTTTATTGGCCGGATCTCTTTTGCCAAAATCCAGGAATTATTCCCTGGACAATTTCCAAAAATCTGACAATGGTAAATAAAGTGAAAATGAATTCCTTGATCTGCATGAAAAATGCTTTTTTCCCTGAACCATTCCTCAACCTTGTGGAAATCCTTTGAGTTGTTATTTTGTATTCTTACTTTCAAACAAACAAACGAACAGACGAGGGCTGAAAACACAACCTCCTTGGCAACGGTATTCAGATATTCTAAAGTTCTGTCCTGCAGGTCAGAGAGTCCAGGGACAGTAGACTATGAGAAACCAGGACGAACTTTTCACTATTTTCAAATATTTTATTAATGAAGCTATTGATGAGGATAAACTATGCATATTACTTCATAAGCATGAATCTCCTCTGTCGCCCTGTTTAGGAAGAATGAAGCCTCACTGCTTTAACATGTTTTTCAAAATGAATTACACAGTGAGAATGTTTATGTGTCAGAGATGAAACTGATCAGTTTATGGGTGAGTCAGACCTCAGTAGATGTTTTCACTCAGGCGTCCCTGAACCGAAACTCTCCCACAACTGATCAACAGTCAGATGAAGTATCAGTTAGAACAGCAGAGGATTAAAATCCAGTGAGAAAGAGATAACACCGCTCTCTGTATCTGTATGTATCTAAACACTGATTCAGTCACCCTGCATTCTCAATCCATGACGAATGTGTCTTTAAGTGCTTGTTTGGCAAAGAGCCCGTGAAGATGTGTTGGTGAGATTTAGGACATATTTACCTTGGATGCTGGTTCCTGTTCTCCACAGTCAGTCATTGTGTGTTACAGCCTCATGCAGGGTGTCACTCAGCAGTGGATCCAGACTCAGCTGAGACATACTCAATGTTTTCCTCCTAATCCACTCGTGTCCAGCCGACGCAGCTGTGGCCTCCGCTGCTGCAGCTCCTCACACTGAGAAACGACCAATCAAAAAGCTCTGCTGCTTCCTGACGGGTTGCCGTGTCACCTTCCATAATAGAGTCCAGCAAGTTTTCCAAAACGCCTTAAAACTGTTCGTTAAAGTGCATTGAAATCAATAATACTGTCATATTTTCATCAGGTTTTTGACTAACTCTTGGTGAAATAATCACAATTTAATATTTCCAGGATAATCTAAGTTTAAGAATGTTCTGTAAATTGTATTTATATATAATAATGACCTTAAAATGTTTATTTAAATGTATGTGTAATGGTAATAACGAGCTGTACTATAATAAAAACCAGTACAAGGTTTTATCAGACAATAATTTAAACCATTTATGATGGATTGAGTGAAACTCAATTGTGACTTGAATTAGGGGTCTTAACATTTAGGATAATGACACCAAGTTGTATCAAATTATATAATGACTACAAAATTGTAAATTGTTTAAATACGACAAATCTGTGATTATTTGAATTTTCAATATAATTAATAATTAATAATAAAACCTTGTAATAAATTAATAAATATTTATCTGGTTAATTACTCAAAACTTTGGTTAACAGTAATATTAAATATCGATTAGTTCACCATTAATCAGTGATGTCTCGTTTTCAGTGTTAAGTGTAACTTTATATTATTTTAAAGTCAATTTAAAAGTGAAAACTAAATTCCCTCTTTCACCATGTCTACCTCTTCATTATTTAAAACGTTTGAATGTCCTGTTTTAAAAATGCATAGGCCATCTGTGCACTTGTCAGTGCAAACAAACTTTGGCTAGCTGCCCTCCAGTTTGAAATGAGCCATGACATGCATTTCTATTCCCACTGAGCCGTCAGCTCTGTAACCAGTGTCAGACTACAGGCTCACCACATGTGTCCTTGTGGGCAGTATTGAGGTGAGGTAGATCACACTTCCTGTTCACTTCATGCTCTGTCCTTCATCTGGAACCCGGGTTGGAGAATTTGGGGATTAAGTTTGAAAACAGCCCAGAGGTTTAAAAAGTCTGAATGTGGACTTGTAAGAAAAAGAAAAAAAAGTGGATAAGACTCTTATTGCTTTAGTCCACAACAATAATGAGAGAGGCACAGGTAAAAATGCAGCAGTCCTCCCACCACAGGGGGAGATACATCACTACACAGAGCTCTCGTCCGGCCTGGGCAGCAGCTGAGTGCCTTTCCTCTTCTCCAGGATCTTATTGAGCTCATCAGCAAACGAGTAGGAGTGCGGCGACGTGTTCTCAGTGTCGCTTTGCCTCAGTAGCACGTAGCTGTTTCCGTTCATTCTCCTCAGCATGCTGGGCAGCGTGGCCGACAGTCCGTTGGGGAAGTCGCACTCTGGAGAGGGAAGGTGCGGCGTGGGAGGGAGAGGGGGGGCGGGGGGAGGAGGCTCCTTGTTTGGTGACGAGTGAGCCTCGCCAGGGACAATCTGGAGGAAGCCTCCGTCCTGGACGCTGCCGTTATGTTTCTTTGAAATGCCATTACAAACGCCATTGCCGTTGCAGTGGCTTGAGATGGTCTTCAGCTCCATGTGGGAGGAGCTTCTCATCTGTTTCCTGTTCCTGTTGTGCCTCTTACTGTTCGGGTAGGCAGAAGCAGCAGCGGCACGTAATGAGTACTTCCCTCTGTTGCCCACTCGCAGGCAGAAGCCCACGTAGACGAGGACCACGGTGAGGACCACGCACAGGGCGCCGAGGACGGTGATGAGGGACAGGTACATGGCCTCCATGTTCCTGGGGGAGAACAGCTTTGAGTGGGGGAGGAGAGGGGCTGGGGGTGGTGGCAAGGGCCTCTCTGAGGTTGGAGAATCAGTGGCTGGTGGCATGGTCGCAAAGAGGCTGTAAGGATCTTCAGTTGGCTCGAGAGGTGGCGGCGGGGGCAGGTTAATTTGGATGGTGACGTTGTAGGCAACTACAGCGACCTTGATGTTGTTCTCGACAGCGTAGCAGGTGTACAGTCCGATCTGGTCCTGCCGCGCCTCGATGATCAGCAGGCCGTCTGTGCCGGTTCTGAAACCCGAGTTGAGGCCGTAACCCTGCAGCTCGCCGCCGTCCAGAGTCCAGAGCGGCGTGGCCAGGTTGGAGCTGAGCTCACACTGCAACAGCACGTCGTCACCCACACGCACAGAGCGGCTCCGCTCCACAACATCTGAAACGCACACATTAAGTTTAAAGGAAAACTCACAACAGCCTCTGACTTATTTTATATTTTAAACCCTTTAACACCAACTTAATTAAATTGAAATGCTGTTCAAAGTTATCGAAGCATTCACTCTAACTACCGTGTTTTTCATTCCTGCCCGTGTGTCACCTTGTACAATGACCGAAGAACGGATGCTGCTACGTTTTAATAGACTGAAACTGTGAAGTGAGAGAAGGCATTTGGCTGTCTTGAATATCAAACAGATTTCTCTCCAGAGATGGTAAAAATGTGATTAAAGGAGGGAGGAGAGGAATTTGCCAACACAGTGTGCATAATCAACTTCCAAAGCCATCGCATGACAACTGTGCATCTTTCAAGTCCTTCCTAACATTCTCTATTTTTAATCTTCCTTTCATCGCCCACTGTGCCAAAAGCAAACTTTTTTTTAAACGAGTGGCACCTAATGGTAGATGAGTGCTCTGCGTACCGTCTTGTGTGTTCTCACATCCCCTGCTGCCACGCTGGATGTCCTGGATTAAACTAGACCTGCACAGAGAGAAAACACAGCCATAAGAATATTAGTTTCTTTCTGTATTCTGATCAGTGCACATCCCACATGACTTTTACTGCTTAGATAACAGCTTTCTCCTGAGTAAGCATTGCTTTCCACGTCAATCAGTAACCTGTAAGTCCACAGCTGCATGCAATGTTTATTATCACAGCCAATATTCCTGCTGGCGTTGTCGTTGCGCAAGAGTTCTGGGAGCTGACAGTGTGACAGGGCACCGTGATACCTGAGGTTACTCAAATCAAAACAAGCCAAAGGGCACCTGCAGCACTTTAATCATCACCTGATTGAATCTCACACACACACACACACACGCACACACACGCTTGCTCATCCTGCAACACCCACATGTCTGCTTGTGCCATTACGTCCACACACTGGGCTCCGTTCCAGGCACAGTGAGGGTCCCTGGCAAAGATGCAGTCGTAGCAGGATGTGTATCTGTGGCAGTTGGAGAGCGGGAGCTGCACCACGCCCGACGGAGAGCCCACGTACACACTCATCTGAGGGAGGAGGGAAGGTGTCATTATCACAGGATGGAGATCACTCCTCTGATACAGGATGTGTGTGCATGTGATGGTTGAATACACTACCTGTTTTGCAGATATCAGTAGAGCGCTAACAGGCTGTGGCTCCTCAAACAGTTGAAGCTCCTCGATAATGTGGAGTTGACCCTCAATTTCTACAGCTTTGTGTAGCCATCCTTCATCTGAGGGACACGTTCAAAGAGGAGAGACACGAATCAAACATGTGAGATGTGGACTTGTATAGATAATCAAGCTGAGAACCATGGAATCATCCATTCATTATCTACTCCACTTATCCTTTGAGGGTTGTGGGCAATAGGTGGGCTACATCCTGGACTTAACATAGAGACAAACAACCATTCACACTCACATTTACACCTACAGATAATTTGCAGTCTCCAATTAATCTAACCTCATTCAGCATGTCTTTGAAATGTGGGAGGAAGCCGGAGTACCCAGAGAAAACCCACGCAGACACTCAGAGAAAATGCAAACTCCACATAAAGACGACAGCCGCACCAAGAGCCGACTTGTTGTGAGGCAACAGGGCAAGGATTGTTGGTGTCCATGTAAATGTAGTCAGTGACACAATTGTGGGCTGCAGTTTTTGACCAGGTCTCTGTTTTGCTTTTCATATCAGAGTGATTTTTACACACCTGTGCCCATGTATAACACATGATTTGTTTGTCCATCCGAGCCTTGGATCTGGTGCACAGCCATGTGCGTGTAGTGTGTGGTCCTCCTGAACAAAAGGGGACGTCTGTCTGAAGGCTGGACCTGCTGCGACATCAGGGGATGCCTCCTGACAAAGTCCAGCACATCGTCGGTCAACGAGGTGGAGACGTTAATGCCCCTGGCCCTCAGGGCGTCGGTTATACACTGCAGGGGAAGAGGCCAAGGACAGGCATGATACAGGCTCCAGGAAAAGACATTTTTGGCTCATTTGTCATTAAGGCTGTTAATAAAAATGGGCAGTGGAAGGGAGAGAGGATGTCATGAGGCTTAGCGAGGTGGTCTGCACGGAAAATTAGGGGATCAAGAAAACGAGAGCCTGTGGAAGATTGGTCCGGGGAAAACGCGATAACAATGAGCCTGTGTGAGCTCAGCGGGTGGCTCAAGCTGACATGTGGGCGACTCAGCTCTCTGTGCACCTGACGAAGGGAATGACTTCAGCCAGCTGCTCTAAGAGGCTTTCACACTCTCATGTTAAAACCTTTGACTGTTTCTCCTTTCCCCTTAATATCAAAGTTAAAATTAAGTCCAACAAAGTGATACTACAGTGGATAATGTCTGCTCATGCCAAAAGTGCCCCGGCCCTGGCTGCCACACTAAGCCACAGTCGCCAAACGCTACGGGCTGGAGTTAATAGTCATGGAAATGGGTTTCAGTGGTATTAAGCTGGCTGTGCTTTGAGCCTCATCCTTGTGGACACTCTCATCATCAGTGACACATTTCTTTAGTGCTCTATCTTGTGCAGTGTTCCCTGTGTGTGTGTGACTGTGTGTTTACCGTTCCAGGTCGTGGGTCAGGGATCTTTCCAGTGTACTCCCTCCACTTGGAGCCAGAGTCCTGGTTCTCCATGTAGGGTCCTTGGAAGGCCTCTTGGACTTCAGACAGAGAGAACCGACACACCGCAGACGCCTTCACGTTTTTCCTTAAGACGTCGACACGCACGCACACACACACACAGACACACAAAGATAAACCGTGAGAAAGACCAGAGCACAGGGCGCCTACAATAACAGCGGTAAACCCAGTGTTGCCATAGAGACAGTAGTAGAAGTACAGTAGACCAGTGGCTCACGTTAGAAAGGGACAAATGGGAGGAACGAACAGGGGAGGGGTGGAGAGATTGTATGAAGCCGATTCAGAAGTCAGAGTTTTCAATGAGACTTTGCTGCAGTATAAAACCCGATTTGCTGTTACCATGGTAACCACAGATATTGCTAAATCGACCAGGACTGAAACACTTCAACTTTTGAGTAATCTGCATGTTTAATTAATATTCTGTCCTCAAACTCCTGCAGATCTCCTTCACGCAACTTGTTTTTCTATCATTTGGATTAAAAAAAAGTTCTCGTGGCCTCGTCTCGCCCTTCTCCTTCATCTCATCCCCTCTCGTCTGCCTCGATGTATCGATCGCTGCCTTTCATCTCTGTCCTGCTCATTTACATTTGCACCCTCAAAGCCCGCGTCGGCTGGAGAGCCCGACAACACATATACATCCCCCACTTACCACTCCAGGCCAAAGATGCCATAGAAGAGCGTGTCCTGCGGCGTCTGCCCGGGCAGGACGAACACGCTGCGCAGCATGTTGAAGTGGAAGTCGTACTCGGGCAGTGAGCACACGAGCCTGGCCTTGAGGAAGGACGTCCAGCGTTTCTGGAGAGTCAGACGTCCTCCCCGGTCCCCCTGAGGGAAGAGAGGTGGAGAAGAGAGGAGGAACAAAGGAGGAGGAAGGAAGAGAAAGGGTCACATTAAGTCAAATCAAATAAAAACAAGCTGAACACTGCTCGGGGAGGAACACAAGGGGGAGTGAACCTCCTGAAAAGCTGAAAAACGGCAGGGGTAAGCAATAACTGTACGTTCAATTCAGCTGACTAATCCACAGGCTTATATACCAGCGAGTGTTTGTCCTCGGCGGGTTGAAAGCGCACACTGTGAAGCAAAATTCTTTCAGTCTGCCAAACACACAGACACACTTCAACACCTGCCGACAAACCAGAAAAATGCTCTGACAGGTAAACGATGGAAAAGCTTGACTTGAAGACACACATATTTTGCATTGTCTTGGCCTTTTCGTTTTAACTTTTTGAATATTCAGCCAAAGGCAAATTAAAAATTTCACGCGTGCCGACCGGAGGTATTTCGATAAAGCCTATTAAGAACATTCAGGCAGAGAACTTGTTAGCCGACTTTATATTAAGATGCCACAGGAGAAAGCAACAACAGGTTTATTGCAGTGTACAGGTGGCTCTCGCTGCTCTTCGCTCCTACCTGGGCAGCAGATAATGTAAATCATCCAATTTTTAGGCAGCAGCGGATGCCGAGCACTCTGTCTTTCCCACTGCTGTCACCCATTCCTGTCACTCTGAGGCACGGTGACTCCACAGCCCATTCGTCAGCTGCACAGTCAGCTCCCAAGGCCTTGTTACCGATGCATTCTCCATTCAGCCTCTCATCTATTATAACACCCTCTCCTATCATCAACTACTTTTCGAGTTGCATAGGTTCGAGGAGGGGATGCATACCTTCAATCCCAGTTGCAAAATATCTCCCTGCATCTCTTTTTAAAACTGGTCTCACCTTGCAAACCCGAGCCACTCGTGCCACCCTGCTGTGGCTGTAGGTGCTCGTCTGCTCCTGGCTCCTCTCGGTGAAGAAGAAGTAGATCTTGTCATCGTCGCCGGTGCTGCTGATCAAACTCTCCTTCACAAGTGCAGAGCCGACAAAGTCTGCCTCTGTATGAGGGAGAAAATGATGCAATGGCTCACACAGCGATACTGTAATTATCCAATGATAGAGGTCACTTTTCATGAAACAAAAAAGTGACGAAAATTGAGAGGCAGAAACCATCTTGCATTGCAGTTGGCTTCCTATACTATGAGTGGAAACCTATACGAGTTCATAGTTTGCACAGATGGTGAGAAGTTGTTTACATGCTTCAGTAATCTGCAAAACATCATGTTTTCGAGTTTCTGAAACCCAGCATCATATTAATGAGACTGTCAGAAGCTACAGGATGCTACCATCTCTGTGAGTCTCCACAGTGACAGACTGGGAGAGAGAAACAGGATTATCTATGCATGTAAAACTAAGCTGCTCTGCTTTAAGAGTAAGTGGAGCAATCAGATGCAGGTTTAACGAAAAGTAAAATATCACATTTTAGAATAAGCTCGCAGAGCAAACTCTGGAGAAAGTCCAGAACAACTGACTCGAACATATGTGTCCAGAGTTCATTGCATCTCTGAAAGCAGCTTCTGTGTCTGCGTGGGTTTTCTCCAGGTACTCCCACTTCCTCACGTAATCCAAAGACATGCAAGGTTGTTAATTAACAGGTGAGCGTGTGTCTCCTGTCTCCTTCTCAGCTGGCTCCAGCCCCACCTTGGGGGGTATAGATAATGGATGGATGATCCACTGAAGCTGCTCAGGCTACTTCAGCAGAGAACTGTATATTCTTGTTGATGTGGAGGCTTAACCTCTATTTAGCTGATTGACGGACAGATGCTTTGACCACTTGGACCACCCTGCCATCAAAACATCTTTAAGAGCTTTCATCATTCGAGAAGCTTAACTTACCGTTCAGCCAGCGTGTGGGGGCGTCCTCCGTCTTCAGAGTGGGAGGCGGAGAGTTGCGGCGAATATCTGGAGAGCTCCTGAACTCGTACTGGGATGCTGTGTACATCTGCTGGTCTGGAGGTAAAATCAATTCATTGGATCATGTGTTTGTCGGATGAAACTCTGGAAATGATCGCTAACTGTTGAAGGGCTTCACCTATGATGAGGGCGGTGTAGCCTGTTGTCGGGTCATAGGGACATTTGTCTCTTCCGTCCTCAGGCTGAGATGACATCACAAACCTCTCCTCATCCTACACAGGACAAAACAAACGGGGACGGAGGAAGAGATGTAGTGAGCTTCAGGCTAGAAGAAGAAATTCAATATCAAAATCAGTAATTTGTTTTGCATGGACATACTATATATGCACAGAGTGGTCTGAAGGCGTGAGTCCCACACATGTAGAGGTGAGTCGAGTTGAACCTCTGGAGGAAGCGGATGTGATTGTAACACTCGGTCTGGAAGAGAAATCGAAAATTACAATGAGGAGGATGAATATCAAACCAAACAGAAAAAAAGATGAAACGAAAGAGAAAGAGGGAAAAACTAAATGAAACCTTGTTGTCTTTTCCCTTGAGAAGACACTGGCGTTTTTGCTCGGGGGAGGCCTCCCACTCGATCTAGAACACACCACATAGCATAGAGTCACACAGGGGTTTCATACCACAGATTTGCATGAGTTTTAGCAAAACAACACAGATCCGACAGCAGATAAATGGAGAATAATATATTTTTTTCGCTTTAATAATTCATCTATCAGGCATGGCAGTTTAATCTATGAGGCATATTTGATACACTGATGTAGATTCAAGGTCCTGTACAGGGACACTAAAAACAACACAGACAAAATGAAAAGAAATCTATTTAAAACCAGTTTAACACAACTTTGAAACAAAATAAAAGAGATTCAAAGAGTAGATTAAAGAAGGTAGAAGAGGAAAAATAAATACAAATGGTAAAATCTGTATAAGAAATTGAAATAAGTTGAAGGAGTAAAATAATAAAGATAACATTGACAGAAATGTGTAAGATAATAAAAAACTATTGTTAGGAATTTCGTAATTGTTACTGTGTTGCAGGCTTTTTACTCTTATGTAACAAAGAAAGTCGACTTTAGTTGACATTTTTACTTCCTGCAGCATATGGAGGAGTGCTTGTGACACACACACACACACGTTGTCACAAACACCGCCTCGTATTTACATAATTAGCATAACAGCTTAATGTCAGTCTGTCGGCAGGTAACAAACACTGCGGAGTGACAGGTGGATAAAAAGGCTTTTCAGCTACGATGGCTACTTAAGGGAACTTCCTGTAAACATTCGAATGGTTTGAGGACAACTCTGTTGATAATACACTTGAGGGAAATGGAAATAGACGAACCCAGATCATAATTTAAAAGTTATATCCCTAAAGATTTTACTTCTAGTTGATTTAGTAACAACTGTCGTTACTGATTAGTACATTTCATCTTATCCCAGAGTTTCGGTTGGAATTGAGGCATTTATTGATCATTGGAGGCAGGAAACACACTTTCTGCACCAATGACCATGAATTTTTATGTCCGTCTCAAAATAACAACTGTTGTGCTCTTCTCGAATATATGACATATGCACAGTAATACTTGGTTTTCTCTGAATACTTACCCACCACAGACGATACAAAATACTGCACAGATATAATTTAATAGCAATTGGTGAATAGATTTCAGCTATTAATAGTATGAATAATTGGATTTCACATGAAGAGGAGATGGAAAAGATGGAAAAAGATTCCAGTTTTTCCAAAGAACCCACAAAAGAGACAGAAATGTGTAAAGAAATCATGAATTAAACATTGTGATTCATGTTTTTAAGTTGTAACTTGAATAAAGTAAGTATTGCCAATGTTGGGTTGTTGTAAATATTATGCTAATGACTGCATTAACTAGAAGCTATTTCCGTTTAGACTTTTTCCATAGCGGAATGATATTAATATGAACTCTGAATCTGTTTAAATGGTAGCCTTACAGTAGCCTTTTCTTTCTCATTAATATGTATATTTATGCAGCAAAATACTCCTGTGGTGTAACTGTGAGCTATTGTGTTAAAAATAATGTTACTCGCACAGACAAACACAAGGGGAGCAAGGGGAATAAATATTGTTGCCACAAAATGTAAACTTATCGCCTGAAAAAGTTCCTGCACTGTGGGATGCAAATGAATCCGTGTCAAAGTCGAAGATACGCTGGCTGAGGTGCACGACACGCAGCGGCACGGAAACAAACAAACTCACGGCGAGAGCAGAGCTGGCTGAGATGTCAGAGGCGTTGAGACCGAATACAGCCCCCCGGGCGCCGACGTAGAGACGCTCACTGTCAGCCTCCAGCAGCATGGTGCTGTAGTTAACGGTAGAGGACGAGTGGAAGCGCCTGGAGCCCTGGAGACCTGAGGAGGAGAGGAGAGGAGGAGAGGAGAGGAGAGCAGAGGAAAGGGGAAGAGGAGTAAAGATTAGTAATGAGGACCTTTTGTATCCCTCTGTCTAGTTCCACAACATCTGTTTATGTAAAACAGCTTCAAATGTCCTTCAAACTAATTCATCATCAACCTCCACATGCACCACAAACACTGTTAAGTGGCTGAATCAGCGACACTGAAATGGATGATTGGTGAAATTTGAGAGAGGAACCCTGTGTGAATATTGAACAATATGAGTGGTTGAAAAGGCCGGATTCCAGGCATGTCTCAGCACACTACGCTATCGATCATGGTCTGTCTCGATGGAAACAACAAGGTTAAGAGAAAAACATCTTTCAGGGAAAAACACATCATCTTTTTGTTTCAAATAATCCAGGAATTAACTAGTTTGTCTGGTACAGCACCACACACCAAATACTCGCTGCTCATCTCAATTTTTATGTGATCATTTCAACAAAAGAATTATTACAGCCTCACATCAGTGTCTAATAACAACTCTCTTTGTTTAGGAAGCCGCTGAATGTGCAGAAAGTTATACGCATCAGGAGGTGGAACATTAAGAGAAGAACACATCAGGCTTTTATCAACCAAACCCAACAGTATGAGTATGACAGTATGAGAATAAAGGGAAAGGTATAAATCTGTTAATCTTCTGTGTTGGACTTCTCACTGTGTGATTGCCGAACATCAGTGCAAATTGGTGAGATGGCCTTCCTCTCTGATTTGAGCATTTGGCTTAAAAAAAAACTGAGATTTCTTTGTCGCAGCTGGGAAAATGTCTCTCTTAAAATCCACTGTGCTGTAGCTGCACAGAAAATATTTTTAAGTGACTTCACAGAAAGAAAAATACACAGTACAAGAAATGTGAAAACACTATTCCTTGTAAGTAGCTGCTTTTTGTCAGCTGCAGTGTTTTAGCCACTTTCTTTAAAGCCATTTGTGCTCGTCTTTATTGCTGAATTGATTAGTTAATAATTGATTAGATCACTTAATTAATCTTCATGTAGTTTGATGACAAATTAATTTATACACAGTTCCCTGCCGCTAGCACAGCTAAAAATGGAACAAATATGTGGGTTCCTGATTTTCTACTTTTCTCTGTTATATAGACCACGAAGAAGATAATTAAAACGGTCCAATCACAACATGACATTTCATGAGATCAACTTCAACTCAACGTGGGGTCAATGGTCCTGTGCTTTTTGTGGATATTCCCCAGCCCACTTTTTTCCATCTATTTGAAAACACAAGATACTAATGAGGCTCAGTCATACAAACACTCAGCAAAACACACACGCACACATACAAACAAAAAAATGTCATAAACTCACAAGCTGAAGTCATGACGTAGTGGAGTTATGTAAGTTTTAAACATTCAATCTATTAGGACTCCACGTTGCTTAGGTAAATATGACTTCCCCGCCCCGTCTTACTCACACACGCACCACTTACAACCTTTAGACCAGTAAGTGTTATGATAATAATAGTTAAGATATTCACTTTTATTTGCAGCACTTTTACCAACAAAGTCATAAAGGGCTTCACAGAAGAATATATATATATATATATATATATACACACACATACTGTACATAGATCTGGAAAAAAGTTAAAGACCAAAGACCACTGCAAGATTAACAGTTTCTCTTATTCTACTATTTAGAGTTAAGTGTAAAAAATATTGTTTTGTTCAATTAAAACTACAATTCCAAATTCAACAGACACTGGAATGAAATGGCTGCCATCGATGTAGAAATGCAGAGTTAAGACAAATCAGGAATGGGCTGTATATTTTTTCTGGAGCTGTATTTCTTTAAAAGGGGTTTAAAGGCAGAAACAGATAGATGTCTAATCTCAGTTGGTTAATCATTTCAGAGATTGGGGGCTCATACTGGAAAAGTAAGATGGCCTTTAGTCAGTCTCCGGGGATTTTATAACCACAACAATAACTGCATTGTTGTAAGAAAACACTGTGGCTAAAAATAACAGCAATGTGATAATTTGATGTCTTAAATATCTGCCATTGACGAATGCTGAGCAGGTTTAACCGTCATCTGGGGTGGAGCTCTGACAGCAATTAGGCCGTACAAACTTGAAAGCGAAAGACTTTGCACGTCTACTGATGAGAGCAGCCAAACTGACGAGTGTCAAAGTTCCCCAGCTCAATCCCTTCCCCCTGAAGACTGCATGGTTATCAAGTGAGCTGTTATTAAGATTCCTATCAGCTGCTGCACATCACAATCCACTCTGCTCACTTCAGGAGCAGCAGTTCTCATCCCTGACTGCTCCTGCAGCCGATCAGGTGCCTGTTGTTCCTCCCATGTGCTCAGCAGCAGGAAGAAGAGTATTACCTGTCTGAGATTTTCAGAACAATAACCTTTCCTACGTGACCTGAGTGTTTCATTGTGGGTGAAGGCAAAGCATTACAGCAGAGACAATACCCAGTTTCCTGTGCGTAATCTGAGTATTAGAACGACACAATACCCTTTGTGTGTGTGCGTGTGTGTGTGTGTATGTGTGGGCCTGGCAGTCAGAGCCAGGTAACACAAAACAACCTGCGTAGGGTACTGACACAATAGAGGGAGGTTTTTATCTGGGCTTCATTAACAATATGTGATGTGATCCCAATGCACATTTTAGCCTCAGCTTACAAGGCTGTGCGTCAAAAGGTGCTTTGATCAACTCTACAGCAAAAGAAAAAAGGAGAGGAAGAGCAAGTGGAGGGACCTCAGCTCACCAGCATAGTCCAGTGTTCCACTTTGAACACCCCTGTTCTATATACACATCATTGTGTGTCTGAGTCTGCAAGTGTGTGTGTGTGAAGGAACGAGCAAGCTCCGAGGACTTACAGCTCTTCAGGGTGCTGGAGGCTCATGCCATTGGACTGTGACATGACAGCCTTATATACAAATTTACACTCGAGCGCCAGGCCTGTGTTCTGGGCGATGGTATAAACAAAGTTAAATCCATCGACTGTGACTGATGTGTGTTGCAGATTTTCAAAATACTTCACGAGCCAATGAAAAGGAGTAACGAACAGTGATACTCTATCCGTTTTGCCGTCTTTTAGCCTGAATTCATCTAATTTTATAGTTGAATTTTTCGTTGTGTCAAGTGGAAAAAGGGAAGTTGTTATCGGGAGAAAAGTACAGGTGTGTGTTTGTGAGTTTCACTGTGTTCCGGTGTGTGCGTGTACAGTATCAATATTCCCCCCAGATCTGGAGGCTTTTAGGTTGCTAAGAAACACAGCGGTTAAAGGGATTACTGGTAAGTTTGCCGATCGAAAGATGTGCAAACGTTAAAATAACAAAGACGAGACGTAAGGGCAAGTGGTAGGAAATATGCCGTGCATATGTAGAAAGTATGAACTAATGGAGAAAAAATAACCACGAGGGATAAAGAGTCCAAATTGAAGAACCGTGGAAGAGGGAGGAGTGGATGAGAGAGTGATGGGGTGACAGACGAGGAGAGGAGTGTAGGAGGACCGGTGGGCTGCAGGCTCCAGCACAAACTGATGATGAACCGAAACTGAGCTAAAGGTACAGAGGAAGGAGATGAGTAATGAGTGCAAGCAGGTGATGCGTGGTGAGAAAGACGACTGCAGGAGCGGAGAGTTTTTTTCCACGGGTAGTTTGAGTACGAAAATTTGATCGCTAACAAAAAAAGTCATCAGATCATAACAGTTACGCTATTAGGACACACACAGACACACAATTGCCCACACAAGCACCAAAAGCAAAATACTGTATAGGACCATCTTGCGCCATACTATGACTGTTGTCATGGTTACGCTGCTTCTCCACTACTTAGTGGTGTCAGTCTCCCCGGCTGCTCCTTAGGGATCCAGGCGTGAGCACTTTACTCATCTGCCTCAGTCTCTGTCACCCTAGGCTACATTCCATCACTCACACAGGCTAAATGAATAATAATAATGATTACAAAAAAAACTTGTGGTTTCGGGGCAGGTGTGATAGTTTCCCTGAGGCAAGAAAATGTATGAGCAAGTCAATATGCACACAAATAAGACGAGGAGAAGGAGAAGAGAAAAGAGCTGTGTCAGGAGAGAGAAAGGGAGTGAGGGATGAAGAGAATAAGGATATGAAAGATTACTAGATAAAGAAAGAGGCAGAAAACAGCTTCTGTGGTTTAGCAGAAAAAGAAAGAATGTGAGGAGTTTCTTTTTCTATTTAAAAAAACCTGACTAAATCATTGTTGGTTTGAAAGCTTACACTGCATAGGTATTCTTTAAATGTTGATCCAGCTTACTTCGTGAGCAGCAGCTGGGACAGAGGGTCGTCAACTAACCAGAATGTCAGTGGTTCGATCCCCGCCCCTACCAGTCAGCATTTCAGGTTGGCTAAGATACTGAGAGCCCCTGCTTGTGCTTCAATTTGCTCTCAACCTTGACAAGACCAAACTACTTTACCTTCTAGGGAAGGGCTCTCCCACCCAGGACCTTACTATCACCATCAACAACACTGTGGTATCCCCCAGCCAGACCGCAAGGAACCTGGGTGTGACCCTCAACAGTCAACTCTCCCTTACTGCCAACATTGCTGCAACAACCCGCTCGTGAAGATACTGCACATCGGGAGAATACGCCCCCTTCTCACTCAGAAGACGGCACAGGTTCTGGTCCAGGTTCTGGTCCAGGTTCTGGTCATCTCACGCCTACATGACCGCAAGTCCCTCCTCGCTGGTCTGCCTGCTAGTGCCGTCCGACCTCTGCAGTTCATCCAGAATGCAGCAGCTCGACTGGTCTTTAACCAATCTAAGATTTCTCTCACACTACTAGGCTCATCCGCTCCCTTCCCTGTAGCAGTAGCTGCCAGCATCCGTTTCAAGACACTAGTACTTGCGTACCCTGCTTCCAACAGATCGGGCCCAGTCTACATCCAGGACATGGTTAAACCACACACTCCAGCCCATCCACTACGCTTTGCAACGGCTAACTGGCTTGCGGCTCCCTCACTGGGAGCTAGCCACTCAATATCACAACTCTTTGCTGTCCTGGCTCCCAAGTGGTGGAACATGCTCCCTAATGGCATCAGAAAGTTTACACATCTTCCACCGCAGGCTGAAGAAACATCTCTTCCGACCACACCTTGGTTAAGAAGATGATGTCTGATAACCCTTGTCAACTCTGTCGTTTATATTAAAGAAATTATAATAATTACATTTAGTTGCACCTATATGTTGCACTTGTGGTTTGGCTTTTTGAAGGTAATTGTACTTACATGATTCTTGCTGTTCTGGGTTTGTATCCGCGAGGTTGAAGGCACTTATTGTAATTTGCTTTGGATAAAAGTGCCAGTTAAATTATATGTAATGTAATGATGCTCTGCTTGTGCTCGCCCTGTGCACTGGCACTCACATTTTCTGTAGGACAGAAATCCTCGCTCCAGCTTCAGATCTTCTCCTGGTAGCAAAATGTCTGCGCTCTGATAACTCCTCTGCTCTTTGACTTTTTTGTTATGCTCTTAGATTGGGCAACAAGTTGGTCAAAATTCCCCAACCATTAGAATGCCAGGGGTAGTTATGACAAATGATACTGCGTAATGAGAAGGGCTGGAGCGCAGGGAATCTAAGCACAAGTAGGGTGTATTTGAGGGTGAGTGTAGGGCTTTGAGAGAAAGCCTTTCAAAATCTGAACATGAAATCAATAAGTCCTTCTTTCAAACTGAACAAGCACGATCTTGAATAAACCCCGCCCAATCACCTGCATGGTTTTGTCATTGTTTGCTTACCGCTGTTAAGAATAGTGATGCGTGGAGTCACATCCAGGTCCAGGGGCGATTTGAACGGGTAGCCGGCCGTCGCACACACACAGCAGCTCAGTAGCAGGAGCCACAGTGCAGGGGATCGAGCTCCCGGCATCTCTACTAAACATGCAAAGGCGCTCATACGAACATATTCAACCTGTTGCTCCCACACGTGGTCATATACACAGGCAGCCTCCTTCAAAGTGCAGGAGGAAGGACTGAAGAAACCTGTAAAAAGATAAAAACACACAACAACTGTGTTAGCACGTAGGTGGACACTTGAGTAGACACAAAATCCTGCAGAAGTGGTGAAAACGTGACACCTTAAACAAGTCAGAGGAGAAGTTGAAAAAAGAGGCAGCGAAGTCGAACGTCCGAGTTCAAACACAGAGAATAAGCTGACGTGCAGGATTTCACCAGGATGACGACAGAGATGTGAAACAGACCCAAAGTGCATTCGCTCAATAAACTATATCGGGTGCTTTCGCAGATCAATGGCGCTCTGCGAAACGGAGCCGTCTCTCGGCTATTTAAAGTCTCGCAGCCTGTGTGGTGTGTGTGTGAGCGGCAGCCTGGCCAGTCCAAACACATGACTGGAAATATCATTAACCAAACAGAGTCGGTCAAACACAGCCACGTGCTGAAACCACAAGCAAACACTGGAGGATTAAGCTGCAATGTGGAGCGATTCGGATCGATAAGGTGCGAGAGTGTTTCAAACAGCAGACGTACCTGAGACATGTGAAATCCAAGAGGAGGGGAAGACTGAAATATGATAATATCTGGTAGTGTGTGTGTGTGTGCGTGTGTTGAGAATGTCAATGTTGTTACTGCAGAGCAAGACGCTCTTTTGGAGGAGTGATGGGAGAGATGGTGTGAGGAGGACTGAGACGTGCGTGTGCATGTGTAGCAGCAGTGCACATAGCAATCTAATCCAATTCTGTGTGGGGGAATGGGGACAGCTCTCTTTTTCTTACTCTCTTTTTGTCTCCCATTTAAACACACACGCACACACGCACACACACACACACAATATCCCTGGATCTAAATCTAAACAGTCACACTCTTTAACACTTTCCATTAAACAAAGCATGAGCCTCCAGCACCCTGAAGAGCTGAAAGTCCTCGGAGCTTGCTCGTTCCTTCAGTCACGAACAAACAGACACACACACACACACACAGACTCAACACACAATGATGTTTATATAGAAGCATGGATGCAACAGCAAAAAAAAGCAGGATAGCTGAGCCATTAGCACAAGTTGTTTGTGACTGCTCTGTTATAGAAAGTCCCAGCAGAGCCTCACGGCTTGAGAGCTGCACCATGTTTCGGTCCAACACAGCAATAAGCAGGTGGATGAGAGACCCTCTGCTCGCTGGGAAGTTAACAGTAGGAAGTAACAGTAAGACTCACAGGCTCACAACAGGCACTGTAACGTGATATCACAACTGTTCACCAAGCGCTGGTTCTATGTGAGACTTTCATCGACCACTAATGTTATAGAAAGTTCCATAAATGTATATTTTATAATCCGGACCATCCTGCAGGTTCTTCCTGTTCCAGCAGATTTCTCTATCGAACTAAATCATCACAACAATGTGAAACTTATGGATTTATGTTATACTGAACTTTTATTCCTATTTATTTCTTAATTAAATGCACAGTGGCGCAGTTGCATGTAAGAGCTGTTTTGAAAATAAATCTGTGTTTGGCCAACTGCCACAAAGTACTATAACCACAAGTTATGCAGGAGATAAAATCACAAAGATGATTAGAATAAAACGTTCACGTGAATTTTCATGAAAAATTGATTGAGAAGAATCATTATTTTAAAGGATTGTTTCTGTGATTTTAAGTAGTTCTCATCACACTGTATATTCAAGTTTTCATTTTTTCTGCTAACTTTGGTTTTAATTAATGTAAAGCAAGTGAAATGTCCTGATTGACAGCTGAGATTGACCCTTAAATAATCAAGCACATGTATCAACAGGGCCTCACTACTGCGGCTCTCTATTTTAGCAAGGAAGTGGAGATATGTTGTGCATATAGTCTTTATAATATATAGTATGGGATTCGTATGTAGGACTTACTCCGAATACAAGGAGTATTTCAATGTTTTTGAAACAGTCTCTTATAGCAGCTTTATTGCCTTGACAGAAAGGAAGTTTGACTTTGAGAAGTAAAATTTAAATTAAAGCCAACAACATCTTCACTGCGATGGATCTAATGTCTCTGCAAATACATAATTCTATAACCTTGAAGTGAATATACACCATTACCTCTAAGGCTGGAAATATTGTTTACCTAAATGCTTTGGAAATGTCCAGTGTATGTGTCCAAATGCACAAAGATCCTGTCAGAGTGAAAGTGAGGCTGCAGTATTGAGATCCCTAAATGCAGCCATTTGGTAAATATTACTTTTATACCTCTTCTTTTCAAAGTGGTAGCAGAGGTGCACTGATTGCCATTTGATAATTCAACTACTTCCCTAAAATGGGCTGTCGGGGTCTCAATCTGTCGACCGCACTGGTCCTGATGTGGTCATATAATGTGAGGAAGAGGAGTCTATTCAAGTGTAAATGTTTTACACCATGAGAAAAAGAGTAAGAGCATTAAATGCTGTCCGGAGGTCCAGCAGCGAGCCAGTAATTGTGACATATCCAATTCTCTATCATCTATAAACCACGACTCCAGAGTTGCTCTGTTTACCCATGACCCCCCCCCCCCCCCCCCCCCAAATGCAGGGGCTTTCAATTGTTAATTGGCCATTGAGCACAAGAGTCAAAACTTGGAGAAAACATAGAACAGAGAGACGTTGAAAAATAAGACGGGGCGCACCCAGAGGAAATCAGAGGGACGCCACCACTCACGATCCAACCCCTCTAATCTCTCTTCACCCTGATTTCGCTGCCAGCTCTCGGTCCCATGACATCCATTCAAGGAAATGGATTTTTATCGGGCAATTATAAAGTGTCTATGAACCTGCCTGAATGGGGAAGGGTGGAGCAGGGTGGTGACAGCTCCATCAACAGACGACTCTATATCACGGGACTCAAATCTCTTTTTGACTTGGATGTGTGTGTGTTTAACAAAAGATTACAATCTAAGGCTTTGAGTTGTGCGTCAACTGAGAGAGAGAGAGACTGCTTTAAAACACAGACACAAAAGGAGGCAACGGAACTGAACTCTATTTGTTCCCAGTACTGTACGGCACTTTGTACAGTCACTTGAATGCAGCACTAAACCGACTGTTCACACTGGGCTCATTCTGACATAACAAAAAAAAGAGACAAAACTGATCAACCCATTCAATTTTGTTTACGATCTTTCATTATGTACAGTGCACCAACCACACCATGGCAATTTCCAATATATGCAAATATACGTGGCAATAAAAATAATTCAGATTCTGATAAGGGCGCATTGGCTTCGCAGCTTATTTGTGGTATTTGTGAAGATATAGAGTTTAAGTTTTTAGTCCCGCAAAATTCATGATCAATGACATTTAGGAAAACAATAAGCTTACAGACATTTCAGGCATTCAGTGAAAAATTGACAAAGAAAAACTCTCATAGCAAGGACCACAGTAAATAACCCAATATCCAACATTTGCCTGAAAGGTGGATTCACAGTCTTTCTTTAGAATATCATTGCAATGAGGAGAATGTTCTTAAGAGGAGCAGAGGAATCTCCTCCAGGACCGACAGACGTGCTGTAAGTGTTGCTTGAACAAACTAAATGCTAGTAGAAGCTAAATATGCTGTATTGTAAAAAGTTGGAGAATTTGTTCACACCATAGACTGTACCTCCCGCTGTCCAGACATAAAGCTAAAATCTTCCAGATACAAACTCAGCCATCTTGCTCATTTGGAGCCAGAGTCTGCCCAGTGGTGATCGGGAATGACCATGAAGCAGCCAGGTCCAGCTAATCGCAGTCTCAGCTTTCAATCATGATGTTTCACAATAGTTTTATAGCATCAAATAAAACAATTGTTACTTAAACTCTATGATAAGAACTAAATCTAATGAGAAGAAGCATCTCTGAGCAAAATGTATTTATCGTGTAGTTTGACTTTTTAGTTTGATGTCCCATCTGCTAACATGGAGGAGGCAGGGTTTACAGCCTATACATTAAGGGGAGATGTCATGATATCTATATCGTTTTACAGTCTATAGTTCACACCTACAGTATGTTTGCAGTGCAGACATAGCCAGGAGAAGCTGCTGCAGAATAATTATTTATACGGAAAAAAATAAAAGCAAGGGATAGGTTGAAAACCAGTAAAGCATTTGAATGATGAGGAAGAAGAGAAAACAATAGGAAGAGAAAGTCAATGACGATCTGCGTAACAATAAAATACCTCATGTTCTATGGCCCCCTATTTGCATATCTAAGTGTTTCTCTTCCACTGTCCACAGCTTCATGCATTTTTAAAGAAAACACAGACCGATGAGTGGGTTCAGTCGGTTTGCACAGGTTTATCTCTCTGATTGGATGATCACTAATGATTAGATCACAGGTACAAAGAGCAGCAGCCTGGACAAGAGGAGGCTGATTACACGTCTTTAGCAGATCAATCATGCTCTTCAAGCATCATGCCTGTGTTTGCGGCTCATTCACTATAATCACAGCTGCTCGGCCGGATGCCTTCCACATGAGTTTCAGGCCGAAGCTTCATGTTTGAATGTTTTACATCTTGAACACAGTCCCTGCTGATACCTGACGGACCAGTGCAGCCCCAGAGGAAGTGTAACTCAGTAAAGCAGGAGAGGGGTAACTGGCTGGTTTTCATTCAGCACATAACCATTGTACGTAGTGCTGAAACTATACTGAGGTAAAAATGTTCTCATCATTTCTAGAGTGATAATTTTTAGTACAATAAATGTCACATTACTGTCTCTGCTAAGTTTGAAGGTTGTGGGTTTAAACTCTTTTTCATGAGACAAGAATGAAAAACACTTGAATATCTTTTGTGTTACACCTCCTCACAGTCTATACACAATGCACAACCAATATATTGATGTGTGTTGTGTTTTTTTCTTCTCAATATAATAACAATATAAATCTCATCAATAGCAATATTTTGAATAAAACGATACGATTTTAATCAATACTAATACAATTTCTATATATATCAATATCTCATCGCTCTCAATAAAACAAAAGTTTAATATATATTGATATGTTGCTATTGATGATAATTATATTACGATAATTAGTTTGATCGTCTACCCCTAAGATATTACTCTCGTTTAATACGTTACATCTGCTTGATGAAATATCTTACAACGTATTTGAGACATTTTTATATTATGGGCTACACGTATTAAAAGTCTGTAAATTTACATTTTTAACATTGTTATAGTTTTAAAAGACAACTCATCGACACACACGTACACAACAGACACGCACACACACACAACAGTGAGGAACACTGCAGACAAACCGTGAAGAAGAACATGGAGCAGAAAGTGGTTTTCATGTGTTTCTGCTGTGTTGGATGTGAGCAGCGGTGGTTTCATGTTCTCACCTGAATCACGATCCAATTCCTCCGAGACAAAGACCCGTACGTTTCCTTCAGCTCCGGAGGATCCAACTGGACTGGAAGCGCCCCCACGCACACACACACACAATCACACACACACACACTTTGAAGCACACAACCACCCACAGAGAGTGACACACACAGCAGCGGACTCTCCGAGTACGAGCTCCTCCACTCTCCGCGCCGCCGCCGTCACAGGTGGTGTGCACCCTCCTTTCTCGTTTCCTCCGTCCTCATTCCTCCTCCTCCTCCTCTTCCTCCTCCTCTTCAGTTCTCTAAACGCAGTTCGCTCCTTCTTCGCTTATTTCGCCACGAGACGCTTCCTCGGTGCTTGAGCTTGTTCCTTCTAAACACAGGTAAATAAACACAACCTGTTCACTGCTGCAGGCTGAGCGCCCTGCGACACCCAGCGGCCACCGAGGGAATTACACCTCACCAGGGGCTTAAAGGGATTGTTCACCGGAAAATCGAAATCCACTCATTATCTATTCACCAATATGCCGATATGGGGGGTTGAAGTGTTTGAGTCCACAAAACACTTCTGGAGTTTCAGAGGTAAACAGTGTTGCAGGCAAATCCAATATATTGAAGTAAAGGGTGACCACTTGAAAAAACAACAGAAAAAAACATGAAATGCTCCATACTGCTCCTGTGGTGTCATAAGCCCTGGCTTTCAAATTTGACTCGAATCAAGCTGAAATAACACTGATGTTATTATGTGATAAATGAATATGGTAAACTCAAATGTTTGCCTGTTTACACATCCAGCAGATGTGGAGCAGGATTAGCACTCATTCATATTTGGGCTCCTGGCCACCTGGTGATCGGCATCCAATATTCACTGTGTTTTCTCCAAATTTGAAGCATCTGAACTTTTCACATCAAAGTTGATTGCTAACTTTTCCTGTCTGATGCTGGACATGTGGCTTGAAATATGGCAGCTTTAACTTTTTCACATTAAATAGTCAAAACTAAACAAAAAACTAAATTAAAAATAATCACAGTTGAAGCTTGGGTGTAAAACAACTTACGGTATTATTTTAGATCAACGTTAAAATAGTGTGATCTAGTATGAGGATATTGGTTTGATCAGATTTGATTGAGTGACTTTTGATTTATACATCATAGATTTTGCAGAATTTCAAACATCAAAGCTTTTAAATGTTAAAATAAACATTTCCACCACATACTTTCCTCAGTTGAATAATTAATTCGGAACAAGAGTAGAGGTCACCATCGATTGATATATGCTGGCTGCAGGTTTACAGAAGATGGTGGATGTGCAACGTTTACTGAAGATGTCTCCTCAGCTCGTACTTATGTTTTTTCCTCATTAAAACTCTTTGCTGTTGCTTGTAATAGAGTCACATTACTCACATTCAGGCATGCAGACATAATTTCCCCTACAGCTCCTCATCTGTTTCCCCACCTCCTCTTCTTCCTCCACTCCAGACCCTCAGGTAAAAATATTACATTTTGCATTTCTGGATCGGGTGAGATTCATGGCGAGGCTGATCTCATATCCCTGTGAGTGTGGATGTTCCGTGCACATGAGTTCAACACTTAATGAAGGTGCCTGTGAGGGAAGCTGGCTCCATCACTCTCCCTGTGTTCCTATACCCAGATATATACAAACCAAATGAAAAAACAAGCCCAGAGGGTCTATATATGGGATGTGAGTCATTATGTTGTAGAAGGCGACTGTAAAAACATAGATCTGATATATCTGTGCTCATACACACGATGGATCTTCACACTGCTCATAAAACACACAAAGGGCTCCTGCTGGTGTGCAGCAGAGATCAATGGGGGCCCTGATTCCAGTTTCTGTCATCCTTATGGCTCACGTACGGCTGCTCCTCCCTTTTGTACAGAACTTTTATTCATCATCAATGAATGCATCAATTATGAATGCAGTGGGCAGTGGTGATGTCGAATTCAGCATTTAATCTCAACTCCTTATTACAATTCAGCAGAGGGTGAGTGCAGCAGGAGCCTCGAACATTCAGCTCCATTAACCCTGCAGAGCTCACCAAGGGACACAGCAGAGGAACTTCACTGGAGCTAATGGAGGAGGGAGCATCCCTGCCACTGGTTACGTTGGCAACAGTGGCACCCGGTACAGGGGGGGAGCGGTTCGTTCATATATGGTTGTTTACACAATGTTAGTTACATCACACTATGCAGCACTTTAGTTTTTCCCCCCCGTTGGGGCTCATAGCCAATAATAATAACAATGAAGGATCCAGTACTGTTTCACTCCACCTGCTTTTCTGCTCCACAGATCTGCAGAGAGACACAAAACACAGCATGACGCAGGACCTGATCAAGGTGAACACATTCATTCATATGGATACAAATCTGACAGTCCTCCACCTTGGTCCAACCTTTCATATCAAGTATCTTTATAGTATCATCTCCATGACATTTCATACAGATACTCCTGGTCTCTACGAATTCTATGAATTCTACTGATTTCGGGGGGATATGATGTATTTTCCTTTAGCGCCGCCCTGTGGTTGACATTAGAATTTGCCTTTTATGGCCAAATAACCTTGTCACCATTAGCATGTAGTTTGTGGTTCATGTTGATAAGCAAATTGTAAATATTGTATCCACAGCCTCACAGCATGGCCCAGTTATTTCTTAGATTACTGCCTCATAAGTATCTTTATTCCAGTTTTTTATTCATTTTTATTTATAAAATTACAAATAACTGTCTCCGGTTTGTCCTCATCACAGAAGACATTACGTATTTCCACCTCGACACTGCAGTAAACAAATTCATATTGATGAGTTGAACAATAATTGAGACTCAGCCTCACTTATTAAACTAATCTATCCTTAAATTTTGAATCAAGATATCAATTTATTGCTTTTCTGCAGCACTGTACTAAAAATATGATCAGGTATAATTTCCCATATACGTTTTATAAATAATTATTCATAAAACAATATTCTGCTATTTGAATCACCTTCTCTCCAAGTGGTGAAAGCTTCACAGTCTCTCCAGCAGAGGGCAGCAAACACTACTGTTAAAGTTACTGACAATGTTTAGAAATATAAAATTGGACTTGAGTCATTATTTGCAGTCAGGAACAAGAAGACGATACAAACTTAGTACAAATTGTTTTATTGTAAATGTTTGATATACTACAGTACATTTGTGGTTATAACTGACAAAAGAGCTAAAGAAAAACATAACAAAAATAAATACATCTGAGTTGACAGAGAAATGTGATAAAGTGAGTTTTGGGAATGTCATTTTTTGCTTTTAAGAGATGACTTGACTTGTTTGACCGTTGTGACTTTACAATATAATGAATCATCTCTTACGGATCACTACAAAAAGTCAAGGTTCTTGGTATTAGGCTTGCCTCATTATATGATTGTATTCTCAAATTCATACTTTGAAATCCATTTTCATAACAATATCATTCCTACGGCAACGTTTCACTAGATTGTGCGACAGAAGTACATGTATACACAGTATCTTGTGGCATCTTAAACACGTGTCACAGCAGGAGACTGGATTTCTGGGCATCATCGACCACAGCGTGAACAGCAAAAGATCGATCAAAAGCTTCACCGTCTGTCTTTCCCACCCATCATTTCATATTCCATCAATGTAGGCAGAACAGTGGTGGTCACAGCTGAAATTTTTCATCTCCAGTGCAGATATACAGAGGCACGGTTACTCAGCAATTCGAAAGAATCATCCACTCGTTCACCACATGCAACGTAGAGCCCCAAGTTTGTTAGAAAATAAAGAACAGTTCAAAAGTGTCAAAATCACTTTCTAGAAATGAAAATACTGCTCGTTCCTTTTACATCCCAAGTTTTGAGTTTCTGTCACTTTAGATATAGTAGCTGAGTAGTTCAGATGCTAAGTACAAAAACAGCAGGGTCAAGGAAAAACAATGCCATTAGTGTCTTGAGTACAAAGTACACAGTAAGAGGGAGCGAGAGAGGGATAGAGAGATAGATAGAGAGAGAGGGAGAGAATCCTTCTATTGTAGAAACAGAAAAGTGCCAGAAAGAACTCAGAGCTGATCCTTCATATCGTTTGGTCTGTCGTTGTCTCTTCATTTCAGCAGAGTCTGTCTCTTTTCCAGTCTGTTAAAGCGTGTGGGTGTGTTTGTGTGTGTTCACGCGCACGCTGGCTGACTGGAATGTCCAGGGTCTTTGTGTTTTAAGCCAGGGTCCTCTGTCTAGGCTTTATTCTGGGATAGAGCTGTGAGGGATGGCAAGGAGACAATGTCAATATTATAATTGCAGAAAAACAAGTCTGTGTAAAATACACACATTCATTATTGATTCAACTTCACCGACTCACCCCGAGGAGGTTGCGGGGAATGTAACCCTCAGTGTCGGCCATGCGTGCCCACCACCATTCCATCTCGTCCTCGTCTTCTCTGTGGATGATGGTCATGCAGTCTCCCTCGCCGAACGTCAGCTCATCAGGGTTTTCACTGGTGTAGTCCCACAGGCCGTAGACCACACCCCTGTTCATGATGCCCATCTTCTCCTGCACACCTGAGGGTAGACATGGAAAAAACAAATTCATTACATACAGTATGTCCAAGTTAAATTGGTCATTATAAACAGATTATTACTTTTCAACCTTTATTCATTTCCTTTATTAATAAGCAAATTATCTTAACAGTAATCTTATTGATCATGTAATATGCATATGATCACTATAACGCTACATATAATAAAACTGCTTTCACTGACCATAGAGGAACTGCGAGCACTGGGTGTAGCCCTCCTCCATCTCTTCACATTTATCAGCTGCCGTCTGCATGTCGCTGTAAGTCATCGCGAACACCGCAGCGCCGGACTCCACCAGGAACTTGCACACTTGCACGTTGTTGCAGGATGCAGCACAGTGAAGAGGTGTCCTGTGTTAGAGATAAAACAAAAACAAGATAATGGGTAGATGTCTAATGACAGCTCAGATTTGCTTGAGACTCAGATCGAATAATCCATCATCAATCATGGCAGCAGTGAACTTGAACTCACCAGCCATCACTGTCAGCAGCATTGACGTTAACTCCAAACTGAACCAGAAACTTGACAATCTCAGTGTGTCCGGCACAGACAGCGTTATGTAGAGCTGTGATGCCTTCATCGTTGGGCAGACTGGGATCCTCAACCTACGATTGAGAAATGACAAGATGGTCAAAATATATCCAAACATCTTTGTACAATGGTAGTTTAATAATACAGCATAAATAGATGCAATAAAAAAATAATTTCTTACTTCATAGATGATTCTCTGGACCAGGTCAAACTCTCCCTCCAGAGACGAGTCCAGCAGCAGAGCCAGTGGGTTGAACTTCACTCTCATGCTGTGATCGATGCGTACAGAGCCAAGCTTGCGTAAGTTGGTCCTCTTCCCCTAAACACACAGTCATAAACATGAATCAGACGAATGATCTCAATCAGCCATTACAACAAAAAGAGAGATGAGAATCTAAAAAGGTGAGAATGTTTAGAGTCTCATCCTGCTGAGGTAAGAAACGGCTACGCTCTGTTGAATTCAATCTGGACTGAGAACAGAGACGTGTTTTTCCAGCCCTCAGTGCAATGCTAATCCAGTTGGTCAGCACAAGCTGTAAGACACAAGTCCATTTCTCTAAAACCTTGATTATGCAACCTGATGAGGAACAATCGCCCTCCAGTGAAACTTGGTGAATGGGTCTTAGAGGGGAACAGGGGGGGGGGGGGCAATATAAACAAAATCCACAACAAATTCCTGCAACAACATAGTTGATTCAGTTGCTAAACCGCCCTCTTTCCCTCTGAAATCTCATTGGTTTGCTCTTTCGGGTAAAAAAAACGCTTAAGTAGTTACACTGAGAGCTTAACAACAAGACTATGAACTGGTGTTTATTTACAACACAGTTTGTTCCAAAGTAAATGCGAGAAAGTAGGGTGGATATCCGCTTAGTGTAAGCAGAGTGAGGCCTATTTTCTCCAGAAACAATAGCAGTGATTGATGAGGATCATTTAATTATATAACATCAGGCCAGGTCACTGAACATTTACTGTAACTCATGACCTGCCCCCATCACAAACATGTGGGGGTTTAAAGGACCCGTAGTATAAAAACAAACAACAGTGTTTCAGATGTATGATGGGGATTCATACCGGTGGTAGTGTGACTTGGCCCGTGACCTCTGGTGCCTTCATGTTAAAGGTGTCCTCTCCCAAACTGTCCTGCTCCCCTCCGCTGGGGTACGGTGGAGGTGGGTAGGGAGGGAACTCCTCAAGGAAGCCCTCTGGAGGTGGAGGAGGCAAGTGGGGGATTATGTCTTCCAAGCCAGCAGGGGGTGGTGGTAGGAAAATGGCATCATCTGGCCTGGGGGCCGGGTGGGATGGAGGAGGAGGGGGGATGATGTCTTCGGTCTCTGGGATAGCTGAAGGCGTTTTAGTTTGTTCAGCAGGGACAGAAAGGGAAGACTGCGGCTGTCCTCCCTCCCGAGCAGGTCCTGTCTCTGAAGGGTGGTTCTCTGCCCCCATTAGAAGGTTTGGTGGCCCCACAGATCCCTCTGCCACCTTCTCTGCTTCACCAGCGTAAGTGGGGGTGGTTGGTGTGGTCACAATGGTCTCCATAGCTGCCAGTGTGGTCTTCTGATACAGGAGTTTCTGAATGTTGGGTCCTGCAGGACCTTCCGGTTCAGTGATGGAGCTACGTTTCTTCAGGGGCCTCGGGGCGTTGTAGAGTTTCTTTCTCAGGGCCTCCAAGTCACCCTCGCTCTGATGTCTGTAGGGGTTAGAAATAAAGGGAAGCAACTTGGTGGGGCTGAGGGGCCGGGGGGTGCGCTCCGTTTCTGGTTGGGGGCTCTCAGATGAGATGGGACCAACATTGACGGCTCCATTGTGGTCAACTTCAAACTCTGGAGCAGGGGAGCGGCGGTCCAGGTACGGGTTCTCTGGATATAAGGGGCCTCCAATTGGGATCACTGGTTTACCGTACACTACAAAAAAAGATAGCAAACAAGTTTCAAGACTTTAGTTTCAACATAGATATGATGTTGTGTTATTTGATGTCACATGTGGTGTGATGTCATTGAACAAATCCCTAGCAAATTAATAAATTACTGTATAAACTACATGGCCCAGTGTCACTGCTCCTGCATTTTTTACTTTATCTTACAGTCGATGGATGGTGAGCAAGATACTGTGTATACATGTACTTCTGTCGCACAATCTAGTGAAACGTTGCCGTAGGAATGATATTGTTATGAAAATGGATTTCAAAGTATGAATTTGAGAATACAATCATATAATGAGGCAAGCCTAATACCAAGAACCTTGACTTTTTGTAGTGATCCGTAAGAGATGATTCATTATATTGTAAAGTCACAACGGTCAAACAAGTACCAATTAATTTGACCTTTATTTTATTTTTTTGTGACACAGGATGTTAATAAATGTAGGTTCAAATCAAGCAGTTACTTATCACACAAAGTAAAAAGAGAAAGGAAAGCAAAGCCTTTGACAATTGAGACAACTATCTAATGAAGAATGAATACATTTATCTGGGTCACCTTAATAACACTCAAATACTACATTTTAGTTTAGTTTAGTTAGGTTACAACTGGATGGTCTTACCACTGGTGAATCCGTTGTTGCGGTTCTGGGACCTGTTGAGAACACCCTGCAAACTGGGCTGGAAGGGCTTGGCTGAGCCAGGTTGCTGTGTGTACATGGAGTATATGGAGCTGGCCGCTAAGGTCTGGGGCTTACTCATATCTTTGGAGGAGGGCAGCTCTGGGGTGAAGGGCCGTACGGTGGCTGCAGGTGGAGCGTCCTGCTTGGGGGGCAGGGGGAGTGTCTGGCTCTGTGAGGGTGTCATAGGGGTGCGGTTCTGGGCAGCCTGGGGTTGCTGGCTGTGGGGCTTGGCTTTAGGGAAAGTGCCTGTGTTGAGGCCTGGTTTGCCGTACGGCACAACACCTGGGCCTTTTGGTTTGGTGGGGACGGGAGGAGGCACCTTGACCGGAGCCTTGGGGGCAGACTAGAGAGAGGAGAGAAGAGGAAGGTAGCAAATTAAATGACAGGATATATACTCGATGGTAATAAAAAAGGAGATAATTGTTTTCTGGTCCCTCTTACATGAGCATCCCTGACCAGGTCATCACTGCTCTGGTTTTTGCGGAGGGAGGTGGTGGGAACTTCTGTTGACTCGAACATGGAAAGTGGACGTACCTTCCTGTCTCTCTTCAGTTCCGTCTCATCTATCCACAGACCACATGAAGAGGCAGTATTTAGTTTTGGCTCATTTTCAGACACAGATTCTATAAAAAGACAAAACAAAAGCCCCTTTGGAAGCTCTTGTTCTGCATTATATCTTATGATACTCTATACATGTGTGCTGTTTGTATATGTGTATTCTTACCTTGTTCTGCGCTTGCGTGGGAGTGAGAGGAGATTCGTGGTAGTGTCGAAGAAGGACCATGACCGTTGGTGTTAGATTCTGGACCTGAATAGAGAAGAGAACGAAGCAGGGAGTTTAATTTTAATTTATTATTAGCATGAGGGATTTTATGTTCAAATAACACAAAACTCCAATACACATAGTGGAAACTAGCTCCATTATAAATTATCAATCCAGAAAGAGAAAACATTCAGATTGAAGAAAAATCCTGGATTTCTGAAAAAGAACAGCAGGTGTTTTTTGGGGGGTTTTGCCTCCTTTTTTTACTCATCATTTGTTTTCTCGGTTGGCTGACTAAGACCCAGCCAATGGCCATGCATGTCCACAAACATCCACAGTCAGATGAGCCACAAAGAGCACGAGGCTCAGCATCACATCAACAAAGGTGAAAACATGATGATTTCCAGTACAATGCTTTCAGAATATTGTCAAATGCATCCTCTCAAGAGGCGTTGTATATAGACAAGGACATACACTCACACATTTTGCGAAGGAGACCTGATTGAGTTGGTCAGAATCCACACAGAATGTCAGTTCAACTAAAGGTTATGTGTTTGTTCCAACTGACCCATTTAGAGCAGCAGAAAAAGAGCCGGGGAGACATCTCAATAAAGGCATCAACAAACAACAGCAAAACAAGCAAAAAGACCAAAGATCCAGCAAAGAAGTCACGAAAGCACCTAATCTATTGATCTTTTTTACGTGAGGATAACTCACGAAAAACAATCACGTATAAACAAAGCCACTGAGAAGCACACACACACACGCACAAACACAAGTGTGTACCTTTTCTCTTAGCCCGCAGCTCTTTCAAAGGCTTAAGCAAGAACATGGCTTCTGAGGAAGATGCATTTGAAAGACAAAAAAAATAAAGCCTTAGATCTCCAGATTTTCGTTGGCTGTAGACATGCTATTTGCCGGGCCCAATGAGGGGGCCCCCCTTAGGGGCCATGCAGAGACCAGCACAGCCTTCAGGAGCCTGTCTCATACTATGCAATGTTCCTGCTGTAGAGGAACTAGGAATAGGTGCACACTGAGAGCGGCTTCCTCAGCATCCCCGCCCATCCCTCTCTCTCGCTCTCTCTCTCTCCATACTGCACATCAACTCAGCCAGCAGAAATAATTGTGTGCAACATCATGACAGTCAAAAACGTGTTACTTTTACTTCCTGTTCAGAGGATTGCTTAAAATAGGAAAACGTAGGACTCACAAGGAGATGAGCGAGGGAACAAGGGGGGAATCCCATCTCCTATTTTTTCATAATGACTAACTTGGTGTTGGAACATTCATTTTTAATAAGCTGAAGTACACTGACGGCCCACCAGCCACTGGGGGACTGATTTAAGGCTAAGAGAGTGAGTCAGTGATGTAGAGCGTGAGAAAGAATTACGAGATAAAGGATGGCAAAACATTTGAACATCCTTTAAGGGGATATGTTGCACTCATCCATCATTAGATTGTCAAGACTACAGTCTGTGGGGTTATGGTGCAACAATTATTATAATAAGTCTGGCACAGTAGAGAAATTTGTAACCTTTTGCCTAAATTGAATTAAGATCCATTCAATCTATTAATTTCGTAGGCCTTTTATCAATAAAATTGAATTCAAGACATTTTAAGAACCCTTGGCTGCGCTGGAATATGAGCCAAGCAGCAAAGACTGAATGCTTACAGCTGATGGAATAGGGGCACACACCACAGCAATAACACTGGTTCGAAAACCTCACTGCAAAACACATCAAAAGTTCCGAAAATGTCGGGAGAGCGGAAGAAAGAATGACATGTTCAGGCTCAGCAAAACCTGGGTCATAACACACCATCCAGGAGGTCGCTAGCTACCTTCTGAGCTCAGAGTGACATCACAACCAGCAGGTGTCCCAGACTCCTCTGCTCCTGCTGGAGGGACGGCAGTCTTGTCACATTTTATTTAAAGAAAATAGACCATGCACCATGATGACAGACACAAAGAAACACAGAGAGCAGCTGTTGAGGAGTCCTAATAGTTGAAGACTCTACTATTGGTTTCCCTAAAGGTGCTATATATACACAGTACATTTTCTATACAACCAAACGTGGTTTCTTGCTGGGAGCTAGTGGTGGTGATTGTCACCTGCCAAGAGCTTCAGCTATTATTGCGTTACCAAGATAATGCTATAATACCTTCTCTTCAAGGCAGACCGGACTCAACGGTGACCCACCATCTGAATGTGTTGAGAGGGCCTAGCCAGGCTGGGGTAAGCGGATTAGCATTCTTGCTTTACTTCAGCAGAAGTAAAGAATAATAGAAATAGAGGCCACTACTAGACACAGCTATTGGCAAGTTTGATGCTGATCTCAAGTTTTTCTGTAGTTTCACAAACTCAGCAATTGCCAAATGCAGCAGATTAATTTATATTTAAATGATAGAAGAGACAATGTTGATGCCTGCTGCCACCTGGACCCCAGCAGGGATCTGCGTCATGGTCAGGAGGGAAATAAATGAGTGAAGAGGTGAGCTAAGAGCTTCAGACAGTCTGTAGTCTCTGGTTACTGACCTGCCCCGGCCTTGCTCTGTGGTTCGTGGGCTGGTAGGGTGGCAGTGCCATCAGGGTAGGCTGGCTTTACAAGCAGGTCATGTCTCACTGGGCCCCGGGGCATGGTGGATGATTGGATGTATGGGCCGACCGCTGCCACTCGAGATGGACCTGTCTGCTGTCCGGCCAGGCTATCAGAGGGCTGCTGTACAGTGAAAAGAGGGGAGAGAAACAAACAGACGAGGCTGTTAGAGCAACAAAGGTCAGCGAGACAGAGAAAGACGGACAGAGACATATTAACATGATAACTAAAACGTTACATAATGCTAAGGTAATGACTCAGAAAACATCTGACATTAAGATGAGTGTAATGGACCCTTACATTCTTAGATCTTTCTTACAAGAGAGGTAAATCTGTAAACTTAAGCTAGGGGTGAAATCAGTAAACAGATTTTTTTGTGGCAAGCACTGAAGATTCTACTTCATTTTCTGACCTGTGGGTGGTGCTAGTGGAACGGTCATTCCAGTAAGACACACTGTGTTTGAGGTGTACAACTGGAGACTAGACCTGCTGGTGGGGATTTAGCGATTACAAGTGGGGGAAATAAGGAGTCATTCTCTAAGGATCCTGATGTCTGTGAATGCAACAGTGTGTCTGGCAAGCTTCTAAACCGTGACTGGGATATTTTACTCTGAACCAAAATGTTGTAATGACAGACGAACATAGCCATCCTCTCCGAACCTTGCCTTTAAAACGATCCCACTGGTACTTAGGTTTCTTAACAATCATTATGTTTAGTAACTATGAATAACTATAGTCTATATAGCTATATACAGCTACTGAGGAGAGAGTTAAATCATGCAGCTCAATTTAAATCCTAATTATAGAAATATATCCCTTTATCTTTTCTAAACCCAACAAACAATCTTTCACTTCAAGCTTGGATAAAGTACTTTCACTATCTAATAAACCTTGACCTCGGAACAAAACCATTTCTCACAGCTGATGACATAATGACAAAGTGTCCCTTCAAAAAGAGATGAATGTGGCTCAATCAGAAACAAATCTGATGGAATCTGAAGTAATACTTGAGAGATCAGAGAGAAAAGAGAAACATGTGTTTAGCTCCAACACTAGTGTAATTACCTGAGTATGAATCTCTTTTGAAGCCCTCTCTTTACCAGGGTAGCCATTCTTGAGAAAACAAAAGCACAAACATGCAACAGCAGTTCAAAACACCAAATAATCCCCTTTTCTATTAACAATCTAATGTTTACCTTTTCTAACTGTTTGCTGAACTAAAGGGCGAGGATGGTGCAGTAGGAATCTAATCTGACTGCTCCCTCAGCATCAGTGTGGTTTGAAGTGGCTGTGTGGTGATGTAAGTCGGACGCTGGCTATTTGTTTGGAGGAGAGAGCGGCTTGGACGCAGTGTGTCTTTGTGCTGAGGTGAAAAAGGCCCGCTCATTATGATTCCGGGCAGGTAGTGGGTAAATCACCTCCTCACTAGGGCCTTTTGAGGCCTTCATCTCAATACACATGCACAAACACACAGTTGTTTACTTTCTCTGTTCTCATCTGACTTTATATATATATATATGTGTCTAGCGAAGATCAAAAGACAAATAAGGTCTCTGTAAACTAGGATCAGGGAGCGGATTATATATTTATCAAAACAATCTCCATTATAACATTTATTATTTATGTTCTAACTTATAGACTACTTTGGATCTTGTTCACCTTATTTACTTAATGCATGCTGCCTGCTACAATGGTATTTTTGTATTTACAACACAAACAGCTTTGACTTTGTTTTACAGTGTTAAGAACCAACATTCAATCATGAAAAAAGATCTTTGCAGTTAATTGGTTGAATGTTAATTTGGTTGAAAGAAAGAAAGTTAATATGGAAGGACGCCGAATCACCGTAATTGTCTTTGAGAGGAAATCGAGCTGATTTCCTGAACAATCAAGTTACATTAGACAACTGCACAGAAGACAGAGTCAAATGACAAATGTGAAGTTAGAAGTTGAAAACATAAAATCATCTATCACCCATCCGGTGGAACATTATTATGTTTTTTCTTTTTTTAGCAACCCTCACTTCCTTGCTATTCCTATGAAAAGCTTTCAACCTTAAGCAGTGAACATGTTAATTTCTCTCCCTTGCAGTCTGTTCTATACACAATTTACAGTCTCATGGCAACCTGCGTTCAAAACAACTCCTGGAAAGGACACCAGATAGAGATCATAGCCAAAATCCTAACATCCATTAGGGCGAGTACAAAGATTATGCATCCTTCTGATTTCTGGTATGTGTTGAATCCTTCCAGGTATTTAGAGTTTTGACTAACATGGTTGTTTGTGTTTGATAGACCTGTTATTTGCCTTTTCCTGTTTTTATCAAGGGTGCAGCCAGAGCAGATAGCATCTCTACTGACATTCCTGCTTGTCTGCCGTGTCAGCAGGCACTCATCGCTGCTCAGGAGTTGTTTATGCCAAAATGTGACTGAAAACACAGCTGGGTAAAGAAGTGCGAGTGTAAAATCAGATGCAACTCTGTGACATGATCACAAAAATGATCAAGCCCCAACAGCTATCTCAAACAGAGGGATCAAAAAGTGGGAAAAAGACTGAAAGGTGTCAACTCCTTCAAACGAGGAGGTCGCAAGAATTTCCCCACACAGAAGAAAACAATTTTGAGGAGCCTTACGTTGGCATGGGGGATCTGTGAATGTCGGGGCATCTGAGGCTTTCCGAGGTAAAGAAAGACACAAAAAGCCTTCATCATAAGGCCACTAGGTGGAGCACTGATCAAAACCATTTCATTCACTTATAACAGGTATTAATATCACTGTCCTGACAAACTATAAGAGAGTCACGCAATTAAAAGCCAAATTAAAGTAATACTTTCACAAAATGTAAATGATGACATGTGAGGTTATTCTGTAACAGTTTATGTGAATATTTTAAGTTTTTATATTTTGTTGGGGTTTTATAATACTTACAGGCAAGTTCTCTTTCTGCTGCAGTGCTGCCTTCTTCTTCCACAGCCGATCTCGGAGCTCAGTGATCCGTTTGTCCATGGCAACCACCTCCAGGTTGCGCTTGTTCAGGTTCTCTCTCTGCTGCTGCAACTTAGAGTTCTGATCCTGGTTTAGCTTGTTCCTCAGCTGACCCGAGTAAACAAGCAGGCAGTACATAGAGAACAGATAGTTTCAACATGTATGCTCAATTAGAACAAAAATTGTTGAATTTCATTTATTAAATCTTATTTCTGCTCACTTGTAGCTCCTTGTAGAGTCGGTCTAGTTCGGCGACGGAGCTCTGGTTGTCATGGATGTTTTCCATTTTGCCATTTTTCAGCAACTCTAGCTGTCGGCTTAGGTCGTCAACCTTTGATGCAGCCATCACTAGCTCTCTCTGCTTCTGTTGGAACAGGTTGTTCATCTGTTCTATCTCCTCAACTGGGGAGGAGCGGGACATAGAGAGAAGGAAAAACGGTATGAGATGATAACGGAGGAAAGGAAGATGTAAGGAGAACCTCCGGATATTAATAAAACAAGAAATGAAACAAATATTTGTTCTCTTTATATCTTAAAATAAAAATCTTCCCTGCTTCTTGTCATAGAATTATCTGTGCAGGGATCCATTTGTGGATTCACAAAACTTACCCAGTTTGCCGTTGCTGAGGCGTTTCTGCTCCACCTGGCCCTTGATTGCCCGGACCTTCTTGAGCCGAGTCTCTTGGTTCTCAACGTTCTCTCGGAGGCGCTGCAGCTTCTCCTGCTCAGAGGCCTGCTGTTGCTGACGCTGCTCCTGCTGCTTCAAGTAGCGCAGCCGCTGCTCCTGCAAACAAAAGAAGGGAAGCACGGAGCAAAGGTCACCCACAAATAAAATCAAACACATGCATAGTCATGGCTGAGTATGCTTTCTACAGTAGTTACTGTTCTCGAGCAAGATATACAAAACTAGATATTATGGTAATGTTTAGCAGCTTGAAGAACAAGAGCCCTTGGCTTTTAAAAAAAAAAAGATTTCTTCCTGTTTCTATAAGCAGAAATGGTTTAAATATCAAGCTGCTGAGTTAAATAAGAATACTGTGTGTTGAGTCAAACAGTGTTAAACTTTCAAAATAAGTCTTGTTTATGAGTCTTGCACAGTGTGCACAGCCAATAACCTGACAGAGCTCTTCCAAAGAGGTTCCCAGATGTACACAATACAGTCTCTATCTGGAACTATTCAGGGCATGTGTGCTAAAGGTAATGGCTCTTTGTTCAGTTGACCTGCGTGCAGGTGTATATGACTGCCTGAGGTTACATTCCCTGGCTTGTTACATAATCCTCAGGCATGTAATGTACTTGGATCTGAATTCTTAAGTGGTTCTAGGACACGGGTTGCAGCCCATGGTTGCAGCCTGAAGGGCAAATTTAAGGAGGAAACAAGAGAAAGACACAAGTGGTGTTCTTTAGTAATCTTGATACAGTGCATAAACCTGTATCAGCAGAGTTGAAACATTTCAAGGTATCAAGGTGTGCGTAGGAGGAATATGTGGTCAGTTCTTTTTTTTGTATTCTGTCACATGTCTTTCCTGCTGTCACCAAAAAGACCCAGCCAAAATAAGAAAGATCTTCAAATACCAGATGGGTCTGGTACAGCGAGAATTCAAAGCATGCAGCAGATTCAGGCTTTTGAATTATAAACACTTCACTTGAAGCCATCCACAACTCAGCTCACCTGTCTGTCACAACCTCCAAATGCCATCTCTATTACAACCCATCTTCATTTCCTTGAGTGCACTAGAATTGTTTTTCCCCTTTGTTTACCATCTCCCCGCTTTCTCCCAATAACCTCCGCTTTAATCTTGGTGCACCATGTGGGTCTCTCCTCCTGCCTATTTTGCTTTCATCTCCACCACTTAAACCCTTCTCCCTCTGTTTCCATCCATCTCTCTAACCACCCCTGCCTCCGCTTTCATCTTGCACTTCCTCCTTTATGTACCTTGGAAGCGAGGAGCTGTTGTTGAGCCTCTATCTGCTGCTGCTGCCTGGACGCCATCTCTTGAAGCTCTGCCAGCGTCATGTCCATGCGGGGTGTCGCCACCTGGACAAAAGGGGGACAAAAGATGTCAGAACATGTACAAATACAGCTTATTCGTTGTTTTTTTACTTGTGTGGAGGGAAATTAGATCAAATAAATTACATGTCTACTTCAAATAACAAATGTAATGTAATTCGGAGAAGGTCAGAAAAGCATAAGCAGCTTCAAACCATCAGGAGGACCAACATTACTTTTTTGTGTTTTTATGAGTTTTAGAGCAGTGGTAAAGATAGTTTTTAACTAAAGGTTTTACACTTAAGATCTGTTGACATTATCAGCTTGATAATCATTATAATAGTAATGTCCTTGTTATAATGTGCTGATTATAATGGAAGTATGATCGTTAGCATTTTTACAGTGCAGTGTGTTTTTTAATTGAATTAATTAATGCTTGTAGGCTAATCATCAAGTTAGCTTTTTGTACAAACCAGGTCACAGAGTTTGACCTGGTTCTTTGACCTACAAAAAAGGGCTTTCAATTTTTCCTATAATAATAAAAACAAAAAAGTAAATCAGATATACGAACAAGTATTTCATTTATGCTGAACTGGGTCAGGTAGAATATTTCCTACATTTATACCTAACCTCCCCTATTGACCAAACAATACAGTATATAGCACATTTTCTAAAAACAAGATACAGAAACCTACCCCGTTCTCCATCCTCCTTTCTTGAGGACCCTTCACTCCATTCCTCTTCGGCTCTGAGCCCCTGGAGCCTCCTGAGTATCAAAAAAGATGCAAGACTCCATCAGACATAACCATCTATTGTAGAGCTTCATCAGATGGGACCTCAGACTAAGGAAAAGCAAACTGCTGGTCTTTACAGAGAGTTTTGAAAAATGACTGGAACTTTCTCTTGACTTTTTGCCTCTAATTGTCTGAACAAAACAACAAGCAGACCCTTTTAGGTGAATGGCTTTTCTCTGGACTGCAGAGGAGGGCTTAGATCTCAGCTCCTCTGGGAAAAAACTGGGATCAGTGCACTTTGTGACTTGCCTTAATCTCGGGATTTAACGTAATATATAACCGTCTGTGGGTGGGTCCCATAACTGTGTGTAATGTGCTTGTCTGTGTACATGAATGCACTTATATCCGACCACGCTGCTGTTATTTGAAAGCTGGGGGTTGGGTGGAGGCGTCTGATCCAGATCCCATCTTTAAAGCCTTGGCCAATGACCAAAGCCATTTAGCTTGCATAATAGGTTTAGATGACCATTGACATACAGTATGCATCTTAAACACGTGCACTGGTTGACTGTTGACTATAGTAAGGTTAAATATGTGACAAAGTGTGAGATTACTTAGCTAGCTCAATTCAGGACGACTGTATTCCAATGAATTACATGAAAAACATAGTCCACCCATCCTTAATTGAAATACAGTGACAGAAAATGTGATTCAGAGCTGTGGTACAAACAACTGAGCAGATCTAAGCTAACAGTGTGGGAAAACAAGAGCAGGCTAAGATAACAGGAAGGGAAAACAGCCATCTAATCCCTGGGCCAGACTCAAGCTGTGAGGGGTAAAAGGGCTTAGTTACGCAACTCTGTGGCTGAGAGGATAGCACAAGACCAAAATGCTAGAGTTTTCTGTGTTCCTAAGAAAACTGAAAAGCAGCAGGCTTATGACGATGTGGGACAACATGAGTTCGGCTTGGTTTTCAAGCTAAATAAGGCTTGTTGAAGGATTTTGGGCCTGCCAATATAAACCCATTGCTGGATGAAGACAGTTAAATAATTCCAGAGTTGTTGTGTGTATGTTGTGTCGTCTATAGGAATCTCTGGAGTTTACTAGGTTCATGTCAAATGTATTTTTTCTGTCTTCAGACCTTGTCATGCCATGACCCTTTTGTGAGTGAGGCAGCTACAGAATAAAAACAATGGCTTCATTATTTGCTGTATGCATGATTGGGGTGTGTATAATGGGAATGGACACTTACCTGATTCCCTGCTGGGGGCTCGGTTGTGGCGCAGAAAGAAGCGCACCTCTGCTATGTGCTTTCCCCATCGCTGGAGAACATCCAGCATCCTCTCTGCGTCGCCTACGGCTCGCTCTGCAGGAGTGAAGTGAAAAGACCATGAAACCAATATTTAAAATTCTAAATTGTATTGACTTAGGTAAATATAAATATAATATGTAACTAGGGCTACGTTGTAGCACTGAAGGGCCCAAGCTTTTAATATAAATTGTATGTCATATCACAGCTTTTTTTCCAAAGAGAATCAGTAGGGGTCTGCAGTAAGAAATGGCTGAAAATGTGACGATCTTGTCAGCCGTGTCCACTTGTGAAAGTACTCAAACACAATAACTGGCTCTTTATTCCATTTTATTGCAACGTCACCATGGAAACAGCTATAAAGTCGGACTCCTTGAGTTGGGATTCTGATTACTTCCTGACATGGCATGAAATCACACACTCCCCTTCCACTTAAGAAATGTGGGAGATGTCTGGGTGCTCGTGTTTGTTACAGGGATTATGGGCTACGGTTCATTTGCATTGCAGATTCAAAGAGATAAGCCCCTAAAAAAAAAATAGAAAAAGCTCCAAGCAGTTGACCACACTGCTCATCTCCATATATGGTCTACTTCAGAAAAGCAATTTGCCTCCAATTAAAGGAAGGACACAAACAAGTGTCTGCACACCGACTCCCGTCCCTTGGGATGAAGCCATGTTCCACAAACAAAACAGTGTGTGACTGAGAATGTCATGTTCTGCATGTTGTGTACATGGATTAACGCAGCAGTGGGTAAACTGGCACCATCGCTCACCAGATCCACGCCACATCTCGGACAGGTGGCAGTCCGCTTCTCCGGGCTCCTTGCACAACTCCACCACGTCCCGGCATAGCGTCTCCGGGGTGACGGGAACCTCAGTAAAATGCTGGTCATTGTTACTGAGGTATACAGTTAGGAACATCTGGAGACAACAGGTGGGAGAAGGAGAGGAAGAGAGAGAATGATTAGATGGAGAAATGAAATGGTGGCACAAAATGGAGAATCCTGGTGATCTCGAAAGAAGCAGAGTGAATACATAACTCTCTGTGATCGGTGTCTGGTGTAAACTTTTTCTGTCTTTGTGTGTGTGTGCATTTGTGTGTTTCACTGATTGCAGTATCCCTTTCCCAACCCTCTTCCTTAGAGGCCAGCTTCCGAGAATTCCGTTTTACTCCATGCCATCTAACTGCTAACTAGTGCTGTCACCACAGTGAGAGATCCCTCAGACACACACAATACAGAACACACAATACACCCACACACACAGAAACACTTGATACCCCTGCCAAGCACTCTAGAGGGAGAAAAAACTAAGGACCCTGGAGGAGCTGGATTTGAACGTCAGTGTGTGACTGAGGGGTGGGAGGGACTAATCTAATCTAAAAAGAAATGGAGTATCTCAGTGAAACTGTCACTGATAGAAGAGGAATGTGAAAGCCTTCAGGTACAGAAGAAAATAAAATAAACGATGAAACTGAGCAGACAATTTAGCTGTCTTCAATCATTCCAAATGCTGTCATTCCTGTCAAACTCCATACTGAAACTATGACAGCTGCAGTATTGTTTACAGGGTTTCTGCAGGTCCTAACCGGTTCATTTTAAAACATTTTTAAGACCTTAGTAACTGTGTTGTTGAGAAAGGTGACATTACAAACTATGCAGGCTGCAAAAACATTTCTCTGAAAAGCAATTTTAAAGTATAATGAAAGCAGCATTAAATGAACTGAAAACATGTCTAAAACATTTGAGACCTAGTACGTAATGAGGCCTAAAATTCAGATCACTAAATCTTGGACATTGTTAAACTAGTACCTTCCAAGTCGATTTAAAAATACCCAACTGGGCGTGAAATGTCAAAATCAGTATAAAACCTGCACACACATCCACAGTAGACATGAAAGTGAAAAACCTGTATTGTAAACAGGTGTATCTTATGAGGCTTTATGGCTTGAATACGCTCATATCTAATCTGATCACAGGATAGGAGCGACTGCTTTGATAAAGCTATAATAAAACTGATCCCTCAGAAAGTATAACTGAGCAATATCATGTCCTCTAGCTCCAGGTTATACTGTCAGTTTATTTCTATTCTCGCTGCTGTGAACACCCGTGCCTTTAGGGGCCATGGTGGGAACATCAGGTCAGTGGGGTTACGAGCACAAAGGGCTCGGGGGTCAGCGTGTGGAGCAGCTGCAGCCACGGCGCAGGAACAAAAGTATTCAAGTTGCTTTTGAACTATGTGAGCAAAAGTGCAACAGCCTTAAGATAAGAGGCTTTATTCTCCCTTTTCTTCTTCAACTGAGCTTTATTGAGGGAGTGGGCAGGTGACATGTTTCCTCTGAAAATCTCCTTGGCGATACACACAGCCAGAGAAGCTTAGTTTGTTTTGCTGGTTTTTTTTCCACGGTGATGACCGGAAGGTGGAAGCGAGGGGCAGCGGTCTGACTCAGAGGACCTGACTCAACTGGTTTGTTTCATAAGGATACAAATAAAAAGGATCCTCATCAATGGGGCGAATCAGCACTGAGTCAACTTGTCAGTGATCTACAGTGCGGAGAGCTGTAAACAGACATTGTCCCTGAGGTCCTTAATGGCCATAGAAGACGAGAAAGCTCTGTGAAGGAAGACCACCACCAGAGAACAAAGATAGAATTACCACTGCTCATTTCCTATCTAATCTGAGTCATTTTATCATTTGTGGTTATAAAACTGGAATCGGTTAACAATAACATAAATAAAACTGTCAGAGCAGCTAATTAATCAGAAACCTCAACTGGCATCAATTTCATGCAACGGGTTCCAACAAAAAAAAATATACATTCAGAGATCAGCACAGAACAGCTGACATCATCACAAACTTCCCAGCAGAGCAGGACATTCAAATGACCCTGTTAATATTTGGACAGTGAAGGAGAGACAACAGAGCGATGGGGGTGGGTGAGGGTGGGTGAGGGTGAGAAAGGAGAGTGAGCAGACACTGAAGGGAGGGGAAAGGAGTATTATGGGGGAGTGGCAATGCCTATATTCTCCTCAGCACTAAAGTTAATGATCCCGGGCCAGCACCAACACCCAATCCATCCCTCAATCGAGATGAGTTAGCACTTCGCTGCTTACCTTCATCCACCTAACGTCTGCGGTCACTGCTTTTGAGCTAGGACACTGAACACATGTTCTACATACACAATTCACTAAGCTCATCAGGTCACTTGTCATAAATCTTTGAATATTAATATGGATTTGGGATCATCAAAAGATGCTAAATAGACTCAGGAAATAGTGAATATTTAGGTTTATCACTTTCATATAGAAGGATAACTCTTTTTCTCATGATACAGCATATTGTTTGAATAGACAAAGGAGAAGGTGACATTGAACAGGACAGGTCCATGTCAGTGAGACAGCTTCACGGTGTCGACTCATTTTTGCTAAGTGTATATGGTGGTATATTTATATAGCTTTTTAACCTAGGTCAACACACTCAAAAAATACAGTGAGTCATGTTCAATGTCACGAACGCACGAAAAACTGAGCTCTCTCATCAACGTTGTCAAGCAAAATTAGCGCATTAACCTGGGCATCACATTCCCATCACTGCCGATCAGATCCAGACCTGAATAGACCTGTGTCTACTGCAGTCATTTAACCCGGGAGTGAATATCGATGTGATCCATTCCCATTGGAGACGAAAGCCAGATGTTAGTGGGTTATAGTTATATAGATATGATGTTAATTCACCTGGGCACAGGGACAAATGGAACATTATGTCAACCTTCCCCAACTTCGCTGTGTTTGTTTTGGTCAGAAACTCACGCCTCTGCGTTGCCCTCTAGTTGATGTATTACTTAACAACAATGCCAACGTAAAGGAAGCATGTTGGCAGTAACTATTACATCATTTGAAACGGATCTCTTTTCGTAAAAAAACAGCATAAATGAGCCTATATTCTTCATGCAACAACAGATAATGTCATACACATTCTACATACAGTTTCTCCAGGGATCACAATATCTGATTAACTCCATAACGCCCAGCCTGACGATAGAGTGTCTGCCAGCTTGATAAAGAACAAAACTAATGTTTTATGTGGTCTACCCACACAGACATGTGAGAAGAGTGCCCATACTCCCTGTTTCTACTCGGCCAGACGACTTGAGAGCTCATTAATTATTCATAGATACAACAGTGAGTAAAATTAAACAGCTTGACAACAATTCGATAGGCCTATTTCAACACAGACAGCTAACCAGAAAGTACCACTTTACCTTAAACCACCAGGAAGCTGAGCTGTACCATTTTTGGATTGTAAATGACAGTGTTTGATCAAAAAAATGTGCTCCACTTGCTTCCTGTCTATCAGAGGGGATGTCAGAAGCAACTGCTGAATTGCATTTCTTTCGTACCTCAGACAGGGCAAAGCGATCGTCCTGGGGATGGGAGATGGGGACGTGCTGCCTCTGCTGCTCTATTAAAGCGATAGATTTCTATTTCCATCACAGTAGCGGCTAAGTCAGAGCTGTCTCCCAGAGTTTGGGGACTCGTGTGACGTCTCAGAACTGCAAACTGACAATTATAGACAGAAGCAAAGAGATGTGGCTGTTAACGCTGCAGCCGGAACTGTGGATATTCTCAAAGCAGAGCTGCTATAAAGCTAGGTCAGTGGGGCTATATCTCAGGGATTAAGTTAATCTGATATATATAAATATCGGCTTTTAACAGACTAATGGATCAGTATAATAATAGTAAGCTTGAATTCAATCGCTTGCAGTATAGAACAACAGTATAGAGATTCCACTGCTCAGTGCCTACATTTAATCTGTAAAATTAAGGTCATTAATGACCGAGGAAGAACAAAAACCTACAGTCTTGGGGGTCAACGTTTTTTTTTGCCCACAACCCTTTTTCTGGACACAAAAAGGAGGAGCGTGTATCTCAATGATGAAAGATTGTTACATCAATACACCAGAAAAAAGACACTGTAATAAGAACAAATGTAAGAGGAACAGAGGGACTGCTGCTGGCAGCACTTATGTGACCAGCCCTGCTGAATGAGACAGGAAAAAAATCAAAGAGATATTATATCAGCTGTTCGGTTATTGTATGGAACCTGGAGTCTTCATCAATGTCTCTGTCCTATTTGGGGTTAATACACTTCTGGGATATTCTGTGAGATACTGTACACTGAAGATAAGCTCACCACCCTTTAGATTCTAAATTGGCTCCTTGCTGAGTAACTTGAATCCCTCCTCTCGTCTGAAGGCACAGGGGCCCTGAAACTGGGGAACAGGCTTTACCACCCTTTCCAGTTGTTTAGACAGAGGCCTTGAGTTTAAAGATCAACACTGTTCAAATTAGAGTAAGGAATGTTGCGTTGGTGTGTGTGGAACTCACAATGATCGTTACGATCATGTACATGTGCACTGATGTTATAGAGCGATCAGTAGTGCACGATAACAGAGCAGGATGTTGTTTTCTTCATGCAAATGCATTAAAGTTCAAGGAATATTTTAAACAAAGTTAGAAGAACAGTCCCTTTATAATTGTATTCTAACAGAAAATCAATTCATGTCCCACCTTGAAAACACCCTCTCTCCATGTGAGGGTCATTTCTATTGCTTTTGTCTCTAAAGACCTTAGTGTCCAAATGTAATTGGATGCACATTGAGTTAAGAGTGATCAGAAGTGTCCAGCACTGCAGTTTCCCATGTCCAAGAATAGACAAATCACAGGGGATTGTGCTATAATGGAATTACTCCACAATATCAGTAAACTAGCAAATTAAAGGTGAAGCCCGTCACAGAGAATTCACATCCAAAAAACTAAACACAACCACAGTAACATTACAGATCATTCATAATCCAGTTTGGTATTTTGAAAACAAAAAAATTCTAAATAAAAGCTGAAATTTGCGAGTGTGGCTGATTTAACAGCAAGTTGTTTTTCACAATGGCCCTGCAATATGCTGGCGACCTGAGTGTACCCTGCCTCTCCCCCAATGTCAGCTGGGATTGGCTCCAGTCTCCTCTGCGACCCTTATAGGATAAGTGGTATTGATAGTGGATGGATTGATAAAAGGTCATTCAAGAATCCAACATTAAAATTGAGTCATCTATTTTTTGAGCATCTAATTGAGTATCTAAATGTAAATCTACTATACTCATACTTAAGTTGGAACCATAAAATGTTTACTATAAATTCAATTGTTGTTACACCTATTCATCTTCTGTTGATTCACTGATAAAGTAACTGTTCCAGAGCTATTTCTATAAGACTGGGTCAACAAATGCAGTACTTGATACAAATAAGGCTGAAAAGAAAAGAGGTTCTTTGTCCCAAGTAGTATAAATCTATATTAAGCTTCTCATTGTCTAATCTGAGAAACAGAATTTACATGCATAATACACTGGTTGCTATGGTCCCGGGGAGACCTGATTACAGCTTCCTGCTTATTAACAGCGAAGATTAAACTTGAGTCAGTATTAATTAAAAACATGAATAGCAAAAATAATTATGCTGATGAGTTTGGCAGGTAAGACTTGGTGATGTAACAGGGAAGTATATTGTAAACATGTTACATTATTATAGTGAGTGTTGAATTCAAAATTAAGCGGAGAAAGATTTCACCAATTATAAAAACATCTTTGCACCAACGATAAAAGAGCAACATATCTAAAAGTGTCTTAATAAAAGAGTAAATTAGCTATTTTTCTATATTTTAAAACATAAAAGCAAGTTCTGATTCTAGACCTGCCCCAGGGGATTATGTGTCAGAACAAATAGTGTCAGACTGGCTTAATAGAATAAACTGGGATTGACTGCAACAGATACACACCGTCTGGTAAAACACCTCTGGGAGAAATGGAACAACTGGGACAGTGTTGTGAGATAGGGTGACAGGGGCTACATCTTCGACCCCTCCAGAGGGGTCTCACCTTAGGGCTGCTTGGCTGTCTGTCCACACACATTTCTAATTAGAGATAATGCTGTGGTAAGCGAATGATTCAACTAGCTCTCGTTGAGGGAGCCACCTCTGAAACTGCATACGACAGGTTTTTAAGAAACTGCAGCAACATCTTCCTCTCGCTCTCTCTGTGTGTTTGTGTGTCTCCCTGCCACGGCTACAAGAGTTTTGACACAGTTCCAGCATAGCAGTCTCTCCAAAAGACGAGGCAGCAGTAAGCTCCTCGATGGCTTTACGCATTATTCCTCGTCTCTCATTTACTGTCCTAAAGCTGAATTTCCGGGTGCAGGAGAAAAGGTCAGGGGTAATGAACAGCAGAACACAGAGGGAATCAGAATGCACACTCTCCTCATTCATCTGCAACATTCAGAGAAACAAGCAGCTTTTACAAGCAGCTTCACACTGAAGCTGCAGCTATAGCTGTGACTCTTAGATCACGACAAGCTCTTCTCTTCGTCTGCATTGCAGTACTTAGCCTATCACTGTATAATCCGCACTCTTGCAATACTCTTTCCATTCCTTGGCTACGTGATGAGACAGTTCCTACTTCGTGCTTATCTGAGAGATAAGGGAATGGGAGTCAAAATCACGCAGAAGGGAGAGGATGTATCATTTTTTCCGGGCTCTGGATGGGTGGATGAAGTCTTCCATCGAAACAACGAGGGCTTAATTTGGAAAGACTTAAAAAACCTAAATATAAATGACTGAGAGCTGTAGCATTCACAGAATTGTGAAAACACCTGGCCTCTTGGGAAGGAATTTACTGGATGCAAAATTATTTATTTATCTATGAAGAAACCAACAGCTGAGAGGGAGCGCTTCAAAATGTGCAGGCACACTAATTGGCTTCCTAAAGAAAGGCATGAATGATGTCTTTGTGGCATTTAATCTGTCATATGCAAAACAGCCTGGGGTGAAGCATGGGAGTGAATGACTGGAGGAGGTAAAGTTCTGCTGCAGGAACTTCTTTTTTTGAGTACTCATGAACATAAACAACATTTGGACCAGCAGAACAAGAGTCTAAATTTAGTTCCTGGGTGATAGTTTCTGTCTCCACAAAAGTCCCTGAACAGGGGTATTACTCACAGAGCAGTGAGCAGCGGGCGCCACGAAACTACGAAACAGAGATAGGTAGCAGAGGAATATTTCGTTCAACACGTAATAGGTTTTTAGAGTTAGAGCTTTATTGTCTTTGGGGTTTTAAGAAATCCGTAACGTCCATTCGTTCATTCATTCAGCTAAAATAACGTAAATGTCAACACACAAAATATCACTGAATGAACTTTCCAAAATAAATATACAACATTTACACCATTTTGACGCCAAGCTTGACAAATGGAATGGAGGTGAGAGAAGCAAAGGTTAGAACTTTTCCCTCTAGCTCACCATTTTTAGTTGTTGTCACTTTTGATATAAACAATGGATTCAACTGTATCGATGTCTACCAAGATAGACCGTCTGAAATTGTGCCTCATTATTCCCCTATTTAGATTTAATTGTGCCACGTCTCTTTCTATGAGAGCAGTCTTTTCAGTCTACCTTCTAGTATGGCTGATTTTCACAATAACTACAAACATGTTTCTACAGTTGCACAACACATCTACTGGTACTAAAAACTCGTACTGACAGATCATAAACTGCAAACCGCTGAGTTTGTGGGACTATTTACTCATTCTTACAGAGCCATTTATTTCCTACAGTGCTGATTCCCTGACCTAAGAGATCATTTATTACTGGATTAGTCTTTTAACCCCAATATCCTGTGTGGAAATGGATCTTTCTTTAATTTCACCGACTTCAATGTGTTATTCAGCGTTTCACAACCGAGTCGCCCAGTTTCCCTGAGCAGGTAATTTGATACCTGCTCAGGTGACTGTGCTGCTGTTCTTCCTTTCAGAAAACAGGCTAATGTTATGCTGGTATTGTGGCATTAGTGCACTGCAAAGTCAAACAGGCAATGTATTCAAGAGCATTAATCACAGACTCTGCTTAGCTTCATCATGAGATTTCATTACTACCTCAGCAAAACATTCTTTAATCTACCCTTTGATGAATAAATAAACTTTGTGTACAAACATTTTTAAGTACTTAGTTATACAAAGTTAAAGAACATAAATACTTGGAAAGGAAATATTTGTACATTCGTCCTGTAATTCTACATCCATCATCTCAGCTAACATCATCCTTTCAACTATTTTTCTTCGGACAAAAGTCAATGTATTGCCATTGCATGTCCTTGGCCATCACCGATGTGCCAGTCTGTTTACGTAACAGCCACATACTCTCCCACAGAGTAAACACAAAGGCAATGGTGGCCGCAGATAAAGCCTTCTTCGGTTTCTGTTGACACACAGCAAAAGTAGGCTTCCCAGAGAATCACCAAATTTTCCCACCATCTTAACACTGCCTCAAAGGCTGGCAAATGTGAGACACAGCATAACTGTAACAAAATAATGCAGGCCGTGCATGCCAATGAGGATTTGTCTGCTGGAAAAAAAAAAAAAAAAATAGCGACTCAAATGATGGGAGAGGAATGAGGAAATGAGTAGGGACTTGTGTCTGCAACATTTGAAATACAAGCTTGTGCATAAAAGTTCTCACTGTTGCCAACACATTTTTCTTCCCTGTTATTCCCTGGTTATTGTTATAGTCTACTTAATATAATTCATATTTACAAAACATGGGTTGTAACATTAGATTATTCAAACCGACAAATGGCATCGATAAGAGTCTGCAGAACAGAGACTGTTTGAAGCGGCGACATCAGTAAGTCATGGGTAAATGAACATGCCATGGTTGCATAAAGGGTGAGCATCCCTTATCGGGACGCTGCCACAGCACAGACACACACACAATGTGCTTTCCACAACATGCTGTATAAGAGTCCCTGCTCGTCATTGTGTTCAGAAAACAGTGACCCCCTATTTACCATCCCCAGCCAGCAATTACGACATGACATTCTCACTACCCCCCCGAGCCCCTGGCCTGTACAAGCAGGGTCACGGGCTATGAGAGTAATTTATAAGACAATACCTCACATCAGACGTGGCCAGATAGAGGCCATTTTGTGTTTATCAGGCTAACACCAGAAGCTGTGTTTCAGTCAAAGGTACCCACATATTGTCAGGTTGGTGTAAAGAGGGGGGAAATCACCAAGATCTCATGAGCCATGTAAAGACAATAGACCTTGTATGAAAACTTGTCAGGTTGACAATTTATACTGGTGTCTATGAGAACCGACCTTGGTTTTAACAAATGACTAAGCAACAGTCGCCAGGCATCACACAGGAGTCATCCAAACATTAATCTGTTTCCATTGCTTAGAGATGATTAATGAACAAGATGCGTCAGGGGAGGCACAAGTCTGAGCCAAAAAGGACAACATCAGCGTAGCCTGAACAATCTCATTAATTAACATTGATTTGAACCAGGTATAACATTTCTAATAATGAATGTCTGTTCTTCTATGAACTAAATATCCTGAAAACAAATGCTGGAATGGATCAAGTTTGAAAAGATTAGTTGCTTAAGCCGGTCAACAGAAACTATTTTGACAAAACCGATAAACTATAAGTCAGTGAACATTGCCTTCTTTATGCGGCTGTGTTATGATTTTCTCACGTTAATGAATTCTGGACCTAAAAACTTCAACTCATTCACTTCTACGTACGTTGCTGCGTAACCATCAAGCATGCAAACTCACAACAGTGGGTAGTAATGATAATAAAAAAACTTCTTATTCTTAAACATATTACTCTGTAAGTTGGGAAGGTTATTTCACCACAGTGAGACTAGTGCCTGATCTGCACATATCAGAAAAGTGCTGAAAGACTGAGACTATTGCACTGCAGCAAAAGCAATGGACTGATGATGATGATGATGATGATGATGATGGGGATGATGGTGGGGGCATGGCAGGAGTCCAGCAGGACTTGGCAGGTGCCCTCTGCTTGCTGTGTGTTCCAAGCAGGGAGGAAACATTTACACTAACAAAGCGCATAAATTAATAAATGCAGGTCAGATAAAAATGATGGTGAATGATCACTGTCCCAAAACCGAGTGTACACATATAACAGAAGGCGTCTGAGTGATGGAGACTTGTGTCTACATACGTGAGATAATAATGCAAATACATGATGTCACCTACAGAATAACACACAAACACACACAGACACACAGCTGCTGGTGAACTTCACAACACGAGCCTTTGTTGCCATAGCAATGACACCAAAGTACCCTCCGCATCAACTTGCCACGTCAATTTAAATGTCCAGGTGACTCCCGGTGGGAACACAGCGGAGCTAGCACGGTGCTACGAGGAGGAAGAAGCTAAGCTGTGGGACAGCGTTACAACTTGTAGCCGTGGAATTAAAACACAAACTCACCGGCATCATTTTAGCTTCGTGCCGCATTTAGAAAACCCAACACGGCACGAACCCCCGTCTCTCACTGGCAGTTTCGACGAAAGCGACGGGACTGGCGATCACTTTAATCCCGCGACGGGTAAGGCTACTTTCTCCAGGCTGGGGGGGTCGCGTCCTGCGTAAGGAAACACACAAACAACACAACGTTACTTCATCCACTCAGGACCCAGAACAAACACCAAACCAAGCAGAACACACACATGTTGTTACGGGTTTCCCGTGGACCTGTTGCAGCAAGGCCTTCACGACCGAAGTTTCCGTCGTAGTTCAGTGTTTGTGTGTGCGTGTGTGTGTGTGCATCGCTTCAGAACTTTGTAACGGCTCGTCGCGAGCGCGGAACACGACGGAAATCCCTCGTGTTATTAAATCAAACTACGGGAAAAACTACAAGTGAACATCTGAGGGAGTTTTTCAAATCTTTTCCAGGTTTTACTCACCGGAGGAAGCGATGGTGATCAGCTCGAAATCCCGATGAGTGACAGCGCAGCTCGGCGGATCGCAGCCTATCCCGGAGTGACGTCTCGAGAGGAAACTCGTTCCCACTTTGGAATTCAAGCCCCGCCTCCTCCAGGGGCGGAACCCCACCCCCCCTCATCTAGTCCGGTGTAAACATCAAACTCTATTGTAGTTTATAGTTTAACTTTAAAGATGTTAAAGCGGATTTCTTCTCATGTTGACTTTGATTTTCAACTAAATCCGCAGCAACAGATGCTACCAACAGGAAAACAAGGCATGCATAGACGCGAGAGGTCTCCCTCTGCTCCTTTTTCTAAAGTTGAAAACTGTAGTTGAAGTGGGCGGAGTTAATACAAGCGTTTTTATCATGTGACCGATTGTATTTTTTTGACCTGACAGATACCCAGGGGAGTAAAGTTCACTTTACTTCAGAAAAAGTACTAATACCACACTGTAATCAAAGTCCTACATTCAAAGGGAAACAAATATATAGAACATGTAAACTATGTGCATGAAGGCCACAGAAATGAATAAGTAAAGAGTCAAATTGTTTTAATCAACTCAGGATTTCCCCCAGCTCCATCCCCAGGTCCCTTACAACTAGTCTATCCACAAAAATAAAGACACAGAAGATAAATAGAATGAAGGAAAGGGAGAAAGAGGAAACAAATTATTTAAGAAAGAAACTAAATCTGAAGAAGACATGGACTATTTGCATTTAACGTTAAAGATATGGAAAGAAAAAACAATAGATTTAGATAGACTTTTTTTCAAACCCTGAGAAAGTATTGTGAGATCCTCTTTTAGTGCATTCACACACTTATTATCATGCACACACATTAACTTGGGTTCCAGTGGTGTTTCTTTATTTTGAAAGGATTTGGGCTGCTGTGACTCTCCACGAACTGACCGTGAGGAGAATCATCTCTTTCAAGGGATGTAAAAATAACAACACCAAATAAACTGCCCTCATTCTGAGATTGGAATAAATTTGACATCAGCGTTCTGATTCTTCCAGGCTGTAATGATCGAAGTTCAGAAAAAAAAATCTGCTTGCTGGTGAGATAGCCTTGAGATTTGAATGTATGATAATTCAATTGATGAATGAGGGAAAGAAAAATCTATAATCAAGCAAAAGATATTCAAATGAACCATTAAATTGTAAAATAACAACATTTAAGGAAAGGTAGTTGACTGACAATGTTAAATCATTGTCACAAGGTTTTGAAAGATACAACATAATTCAAATGAAATAGAGATTGATTAAAAAAAGAGGGTTTTATAATAAATGTAATTAGTAATTTATGTAAATTCACATGAGAAGAATGTTGCATAGGCTTTCTGGAGTGATTCCTCTGGCTGCCTATAGACGATCTTCAAAAAAAAAAGTCGCGCTTCAACTTCATCTCCCAGAGTTCCCCATCGACGGCGAGCGGACAGTCTCAAACCCTCGACAAGCGGTAGCACATTGATCACACGTTGGTGAACGCGGCTCGCTGCACTTGCTGGCGATTTTGCATAAGGGAGCTGTTCGCTTTCTCCTCCGCAGAGTGTCAGACTCGACCTGAAGTCATGGCCGACCCGGTGGCTGCCGTGTGCGAGCAGCTCGTCAAAGCTGTGAACGTGATGATGGACGCGGAAACGAGTCAGATATACCGACTGGAGGCCCTGAAGGTAGCATCGTTGTGGGCTGTTAGCATCGCTCCCAGCTAGCCTAGCTCGTCATTCATGTGGCAGCTGTTGTAGTGCGAGTTGTGCAATAAAAAGTGTTTTTCGTGTGGCAACGCCATCACTCTCACGGGCCAATTGTGTTCACTAACGGTAGCTGCATTAGCAGAGATGATGGCCAGGTGCTGTGAGAGGTGGAGGGTAACTCCACAGTCATCACCTCACCACTGTCGATCCACCTCCATTCATTCATTCACAGACACGCTGACAGGCTCTAGCACTGACTGTCGGTGAGCGTTCTACTGACGGAGCTAATTGTACATGGCCAGGTAACATTGCGTTGCTAAGGGCAACGTCGCGCCTAGCTTGAAGGGCTATATAGCAGGTTAGCTTTATTTAATTCACGTGTTATATTGAACGTGGCTGAGACAGATGCTGCTGTAGCCTCCAGATGCTGACGTATAACACGCACAAGAGATTTCGGTTGATTTAAGTAGCATTTAAAACATGTCGTCTGTAACAGTCTTTGTTTCTACTTGCAGTTTTACGAGGAGTTTAAAGAGACCAACTCCTTCTGTGTCCCATGCGGCTTACAACTAGCCGACAAAGCCCACCCAGCTGTAGTGAGACACTTTGGTTTGCAAATTCTGGAGCATGTCATCAAGTGAGTGTGACGCAACAATTCCATTTATAGTACAATACGTAATCACATGCCAAAAGGTGAACATCTGAAACTCTGCTTCTCCTGCAGGTTCCGATGGAACAACATGCCGCAACAAGAGAAAGTCCAGCTGAAGGAGTGTGCCATGCAACTCTTATCAAATGTAAGTACAATAGTTATAGGATGCCATAAGTAACACTGTGATACACCCTGATGAAGGCATGAACCCATTGGAGTCATGCCATTCTTTTTTGACATGTGGTTTGAGGGACACCAGTAGCGCTCCTGCCTCCTCTCTCCTTCGGGTGATAATTTGTCTCGGGGCTCAAATAAAATGTCACGGTTGCAGAAAGTTCTCTCTGATGCATGTTTTGTGTCTCATCAGGGTACTCATTCTATCCTGGAGGAGGAGAGCCATATCAAAGATGTCCTGTCCCGAATCACAGTGGAAATGATCAAGAGAGAATGGCCTCAACACTGGCCAGACATGCTGAAAGAGATGGAGGCTCTCACTAGCCAAGGGGTAGGTTACCTATATGGTGCACTTTGCATGTAATTTTTAATATGATTATACAGTAAATCAATGCATTAAAGTAACAGCCTTCATCAGGTCATCTTTGTAACGTCTACTTTTCTTATTACTTGGAGCAAACTGTCAACAAAAGACCAAGCGCTTGAATTCTGCTCTTGTGGACTGAAGCTGAACTTTAATTTAAATCTAAAATTCATCTGCACCTTCCACAGGAGGCCCAGACCGAGCTGGTGATGTTGATCCTGCTGAGGCTGGCAGAGGACGTGATCACCTTCCAAGCGTTGCCTGCACAGCGACGCAGAGACATCCAGCAGACGCTCACCCAAAACATGGAAAACATCTTCAGTTTTATGATGGCCATTTTGCAACTCAACGTGGAGGACTATCGTAGACTGGTCAGTGCGGTGTCCACCTTTTATTTTGAAGAAATTAGTTGCTGATTCATTATGACCATTTTATTTATACATGTAAACTTTAACAGTATTTTTGTGTGACCTATTTGTGTTTTGTTTTTGTTTTAATCCAGAAAGGAATACCTGGACATGAACTGAAAGTAAGTGAACAGCATCATCTACTTATTTGCTTTTTATAATGATCCTCTTATAAAATTGATTATTAATTAGTTCCCGTAACTTTCCACGCACAGGCCAGAGCTCACTGTCGAGTCGCTGTGGCTACGCTGAACACACTTGCAGGCTACATCGACTGGGTGTCGCTGGTCTACATCACCTCTGGAAACTGCCATCTACTGGAGATGTTGTGTTTGCTGCTGAGTGAGCCGGAGCTGCAGCTCGAGGCAGCAGAGTGTCTGCTCATCGCAATCAGCCGGAAGGTGAGTCACAGGCAAAAGTGAAGATATAATGATTAACTTATAACTGTGAAGAGATCAAGTTTTTCTTTCTATTTTAGTCACTAGATGCTTTCTTTGAAACATTGTCCCAGACTTTAATGACATTCTTTATACAGTAAGTCTGTGAGTCATTGAAAGAAATGGTGCAGAACCGGAGCTGCAGTGCTGCCATGTGGCTCTTTAAAACGCTCGACTATAGACCCATAACTCCTGAACCGAGAAGTGTGGACTCTTTTTCTCTGGGTTCTTGGACAAATATGCCAACTTGGCAATTTTTGCTTACTCAACTCTTACAAACTTTGTCAAGTCACGAATGAAGTAGAAACATCGAATAATGACGAAACCTCTGGGATAACAAACTCCTAGATACACATTCTTGTAGTCATGGCTTATTGGATAATAATAGAACAATATATAACCAAATGTGTAATTCTGCCACAGGGCAAGCTGGAGGATAGGAAGCCATTCATGCTGCTCTTTGATGATGTGGCCATACACTACATCCTCTCTGCAGCTCAGTGAGTACAGCTGCTTCTCTCCGTCATCCATTTAAACCTACCATTTTCATTTTCACTCTTACTTAATGCTTTGTGATTGTCTGGCGACAGGTCTGCAGATGGACTGGCCATATGCAAGATATCCCCAGAATCCCAGTAAGTAATGTGTTTACTTATGGTGGAGCACAGATGCAAATCAAGTTATTAAACGTCTAGCTGTGACTTATAGTCCTGTGTGTATATGTGTACTTGTAGAGCAGTGGAGGTGGTGGAGCGGCGCTACATCTTTCTGAAGAGGCTGTGTCAGGTGCTGTGCGCTCTCGGAGGCCAGCTCTGCCCATTAGTGGTGAGTTTATCCTAATTTGTTTACACAGTAATTCCTGTTCATGCCGTCTGTTCATCTCAGCTTTTTTTTACACACACACACACGTTATGTAGAATCCCAGAAGCATCCTTTTTACTTCACTTGTTTTTTGGACCTGTTTATGATTGATCATTGGCAAATGCCCTGTTGTCTCCACAGGGTTCAGAGGCAGAGGTGGAAATCCCTACAAATCTCAGCAAGTACATGGAAGCTCTTTTGTCCTTCACTACACATTCCAGTCAGGTGAGATGACAACTGATCTAAACCCCATTGTTACAGACTGTATTTGAGTAAATGGAATATTTATCAGCTGTGTTTGATCTCTTCACTTATGAACCCCTCCTCCTCTTCTGTGCAGTTTTTGAAATCGTCCACTCTGGCTACTTGGGGAGCTTTGTTCAGACATGAGACGATATCAAAGGATGCGGTTGTTAAGGAGATGGCCGTCAGATACCTCAAAGCATCTATGACCAACCTTGTTAAGGTGAGACAGAAGTCCTTTTTACACAGACTGTTCAAGGGAGGAATGTTGTGCCTATGTTTTGCCTCAGCATGCAGGGCATTGTTGTTCTGATTTTAAACCGATGGACAGGTGGGTCAGCCGGGAAGGAGGCGTTATTTCATGGCTGTTGTGGTGAGGATGGAGCTGAGCTGCGAGACAAAGCGTTTGATATACCAGTCAATCTACGTTCCAACCCTCACCTATGGTCCCGAGCTCTGTCTAGTGCCAGAAAGAACACTGTTGCGAATACAAGCAGCCAAAAAACGTTTTTTCAGTAAGAAGAGCCCCACAGGTTGTTAATAAAGTTTTTGTCCATCCTCGTTTTCTCCATCCAGGCTGGGTTTCCATCGAGAGACAATAGTCCAAGTTGTGAGTACTCCCGTGTGGACTTTGACAGTGACGAGGACTTCAACTCTTTCTTTAATTGTAAGTATTGTTGTGGTACTCTTGCTCCGATCAATACATTTAGGATTTTTGTCTCGCAATGTTTTTAATGCCGTGATTTTGTGCTTCACAGCTTTTCGAGCGCAGCAGGGAGAGGTGGTAAGGTGCGCATCTCGTGTTGTTCCCCTGGAGGCCTTTCAGATAGCAGCGGAATGGTTACAGTATCAGATTGCCAGCCCTATTGATATTGGGGATACCACATGTAAGTGTGTGTTCTGATCAAAGAATCCTAGAAGTGATAAAACTGTGATTATGTATCTTAGCTGTATATGGAAGATGTGGTTAATTTACCTTTTTTTTTTCATTAGACAACTTAACTTTGCAGTATAGACAGTTAATGAATTGTGTCTGCAGCGAATTAAGTTTTCTTCTCATCTTAACACCTCACCAGCTAAGTCCGCAGAGGGCCTGTGCTCCCTCCTGTCTCCATCTGTGGTTCAGTGGGATGCGATGACTATCTTCATGGAGTGCATGGTCACACAGATCTTCAAAAGTCTGGAAGAGGAGGTAACAACGGCAACTGCCAGCATTGGAAAAAGAAATGCGATGTAAGAAGATAATGTGGATTATTCTGACCCCTCTTTCTGCCGTCTCTCTTTGTAGAAGCTGCCAATAGATCAGAGTATGAAGCTGCTACAGGCCGTGCTGGACTATGAAACCAAAGACCCGCTCATTTTGTCCTGTGTACTCACCAACGTCTCGGCCCTCTTCCCGTTTGTCCTGCACAGACCACACTTCCTGCCACAGGTCCTCTACAAGGTCAGTTGAGTCATAATTGGTCACTGTATTTCATACATATGTGTATCTACTATGCATGTGTTGTCATATTAAATAGTTCACTGGTTATAATTCCTCTTTAACCCTGACATTAGCAGGTATACACTTTTTTTTTTTTTTTTAAGTGGGTAAATCTGCTAAAAAGGCCTCTGACTCATTTCCCAGTAGAGGAGTTTTCCTTAGTTTTTCCCCCCCTGGTGAGTCATGTTCAAAAGCCCAAATATGCTGACAGGAAACACAACAGAAGAAAGCACCATGGAGACCAGTGACAATGTTACAGTGGTTAGACTTTAATATCTTTTACTTCAGTCCCTCTTTCAAACAACTCCAGCGACTGCAGTATTTTTGCTTTCTTGCCCGGGTTGCATCATGCACGGAACGAAGAATAAAATCACTGTTGCACCTTGCTCCCAAGATGTAAAAAATAATTAGTACACAAACCCTTATGGCTGTTTACGAACCAATGCAGTGAAGTTTAATGCCCATCATGATGTCATTCTGGAAAAGGTGCAACGTCGACAAGTTCACTGGTGTTTCAAGTTTCCTTCACTGCCGATCGGAGCTGCAGCCGATCTGACGCAGGAGTTTATCCATTCACATTACAAACCAAAGCCAGATGTTAGTGTGTGTTAGCTGTTGGAAGACATTTAATTTCCCTCTCTTCTCTCGTCCCCACAGCTGTTTAAAGCCATCACCTTTGAGGTCGGTCAGGACACTAAGGTGAGTCATCCTAACAAAGAAAAAAATCGTCATCATTCTTCATGTCCAAGACCCACAAAATATAAATATTCACCAACTGACATCCTCAGACACCTCGGACCAGGTCTGTGAAGAATGTGAGGAGGCACGCCTGTTCTTCTATCATCAAAATTTGCCGGGACTACCCACAGTTCATCCTGGTAAATAACGTTGTATCCCACAAAATATGCACCTGAAGTTTGCAGTGCTAGTGAATGATTAGGAATTTATATCTTTGTGACTCCTCAATGATGATTCTCCCCCCCCCCCCCCCCCCCTCTCCAGCCTTGTTTTGACATGTTTTACAACCACGTGAAGAAGCTGTTCTCCAGCGTCTCCGCGCTGACTCACCTGGAGAAATCGTCACTGATGGAATCGATGGTGCTGATCAGCAACCAGTTCAAAGACTTTGCGAAGCAGAAGGCTTTTCTCGACGAGCTGATGGCGTCAGTGGTTGCAGAATGGACGTCAGATGAGATGAAACAGTGCGTATGATTTCTCTCTAATTTTGCTCAAATTGTACGCAAATTATTTTAATGTCATGACAAATAGCTGAATGTTATCCTTTCTGTTTCAGTGTGCTGTGTAACCCTGCCGTGTTCCTGACATTTATTGGAGCTGATCAGACGGTGGCTGAGCAAAGTGCAGATACAGACACATCGGGTCTTAATAGGGGGCGAGTAAGTGTATTAGTGTAAAGGCTGAGAAAATCACCCTTAAGTACAAAACACTGCGGTTTAAAATAAATAGGACACAACGTAAACAGAGTTTTTACAATTTGAAATGTATTTAACATGCACATAACAGTTTTTTGACTGTCTGACCAAATATCAGTCCTGTAAAGTCCTACAGAATAACTTGTTATACAGAATATGTCAGTCACAAATTTTTTCAACGCCCAAAAGCTCACGTATTTTAATTCAGAGCCAATGAGGGACGGCTTTAAGTTTAGATGCAGCAGTGTTTTGAGCTTAACGCTAACTGTCTGCATGCTAATACGGTGCATATGTGTTGGTGTATGTTGACCGTGCCTTTTTGTTCCTCCTCTAGCTGAGCTTCTGTTTGTATGCCATGTTGGGGGTGGTGAAACGGGCGCGTTGGCCTGCAGACCTGGAGGAAGCCAAGGCTGGTGGCTTCGTCGTGGGTTCCTCCCCCGCTGGGGCCCCCATCTACAGAAACCCCTGCACTGCACAGTTTCAGCTCCTGCTGCCCAACCTGTTGGCTCTTATCAGGTATCCCATTATATAACCACATCATATCATTTACACACATTATGCGTATGGTATGTTGCAGTGTAATGACTTTGATTTTATATTTTGACTTGTCTCTGGGTTGTTGGTGCAAAACAATTACCAATGTGTTTAACATTGTCTCTTATTCCTCCACATTACAGGACTCACAACAGTCTGTTCATGCCAGAGAACATGGCTCGTCTGAGTGAGACCTTCTCTCGGGTCCACGATGTGATGGATAAAGAGAAAAATGTGGTCCTGGGTAGGAGGAGCCTTCTGTACATGTTTCCGCCTACATTAAGCCATCATCTGAAAACCATCTGTTGATAAACCTTCTCAATTTGTGTTTTCTCTCTCCAGGTCTCTCTCAGCCTGCGCTGGATATTTACGACTCTCCGGTGTACAGAAGCAATCTGGAGCGCATGCAGGGATTTTTATCCACAGTCTACGACAACTGGTGAGATTTGTTGTTATAGTTTTTAGTAGTACTTATTTTAGTATTATTTATACCACACATGCCAGGGCAGATTTAATTATATTTCCTCTTCTGCCTCTGCAGCTTCCATATCCTGGGAAATGTAGGTCTGTCCCTGCAACAGGAGTTCTACACCATTGATAGGTTGGCTGAAGAAATAGCCGGCTCTGCTTTCGTTTCCCTCGACCACGTGCCCGACCACAGACTTCGCCCCATGATTCATATCCTTATTTGCTTTTGCTCCATTTCATTTACCTTTTTTATCACCACGCTTAAGCCAGTAGTTTGTTGATGTATATCTATGTACAAGATCTTTCTATAGACTCATTCCAGCTGATATTACTCTACATAAACAAATCTGAGTTATTGCTCCATGTCACCTTTCAATTTCCTTAACAAGTGCACGGGTGTTTGTGAGGCAATTGACGCTATCATGTCCTCAGGAGTACTACAACAGCCTACTCTGCCCCCTGCTGGGCCCTCTGTTTGCCTACATGCAGCAGGTCAGGATCTCGCCACACTCTACACACTATGGGGCTACAACCACACTAAACCTTTTACTTTTGCATTAATGCATTACTGTTGCTATGTTTACGTCTGCTGTCCACACTACTCTGGAGTATCCAAGTGACTAAAACCAAAAGGTTGGAAACGCTGCAAGCCCTGTTTTTAGTTGGGAAATCTCCTGGGATGCTTTCTGGTACACACAGCGATTCTTACTGATACAGAGCTAAAAGAATATATTTTTGTAGCTTTAAAATGCAGTTTGAAAAGTGTTAGTGTGGCTGTAGCCTTAGATTCACTGCATTTGTGTAACCACAGCATTTTGTTTTGGATAATGCTCAGCCTAATTTCTGCTTCATACTGCAGAGACTCAACAGTAAGTGGCAGGTCATCAACCAGAGGACTTCTGTAAGGTAAGTAATGGGAGAGTGTTTGTTTTGCAACTCTGGAGCCTGTGGTGAACATTTTGTGAATTAATTATTTGGCACACCATGTGCTAGTTATAAAATGGATATGTGGACTGATGACCTGTTTGTGTGTTTAGTGGGGAGGAGGAGGAGGAGGTGGTGTGTCAGGACACCCAGGTGACCCAGGAGATGTTGGAGGAACAGCTGGTGCGGCTGCTCACCAGAGAGCTGCTGGATCTTCTCTGTAAGTTTTCATCATCTCCTGTAGCAAAGATACATTTCCATACACATGTGGTCATTGTTGTGCAAAAAGAACTTATACAGTGTTATATTACAGCAATATGCATTTCCTTGCTATACTCAATGTAAGACTCAGGGCTTATTCCTTCATACTGCTATTGTACTTTATTTTCTGCCAGCTACACAAACTAAAACTGGTTTCAGTTGAGGAAAGTGCAAACATAAATAAGGCTATAACTCACACCTTGCAGTTTATGCTGAAAGCATATAGGGGGAGTTGTTGACACAATGTTTACTCTAAAATCAACAACTCATTTAAATGTTAAAATGATTTTGTATCGTAAACTGGATTTAAATTCACTTCATTGTCAGATTTCTCTGAAATGAATCACAACGTGGAGCAGAGTATGGTTTTTGATGGTGTGTTCTCTGTGGTACTAAAAAATATGAAGTGTTGGAATTCCAGGACTCGTACACAACTGCCTGATCAGCTTTTACTGAGTTGAGTATTTATGGGGCCATAATACATTCTCCTTCTCCCCTAGCCGTGAGCTGCATTGCCAGAAAAGTGCCTGAATCAGCAGCAAATAAGGAGGAAGTAGAAGGTGAGAGTGAAATGGAATGATGTTCGAATCAATGGATGGATTTTATCTGTTTTTTACTCTAAGGACCATCTCATCGTTTTGTTTGAATTGTTCGTACCTAGAGGAAGACATGATGACGGAGTCGGTGCAGATGGGGTGTCCCCAGCCCACAGAGGAGCTGACAGAGCTGGGGAAATGCCTTTTGAAGCACGAGGTCAGCCTACAGTGCTGTCTCATAACATTTACAGTCCCACATTGAATACTGTATATAAACTACTCCTTTTCTTTGCCCCAGAACATCTACATGTCCCTGTTGACCCTGGCCTTCACCTCACTGTCATGGAAGGACACCACCAACTGCCACCGCACTGCTTCCATGGTCTGCTGGACACTTCTGCGACAGGTAGATAACACTCTTCCCTTTTTTAAACATAATTTTTATTAGCCTCAAAACCCATGATTAGATCATTCACAATATTGTGTTATTTTGTATGTCTATGTTCATTATGATAGAGGAGCCTCCATTGGCCCGTTTAAACATTTGTTTCATTAAAGTATTTTAAAACTAGTATCTGTGGATTCGATAATACTTAAAAAATATGTATGGCACTTGGAAAGAAGGGCTTTAAAAAAACAGATTTTAGTTCACAGAGGGACTCTATAGCGCCTCTTTGAGATTGGAGGCTCAAAGTGGCTGAAGAGATGATAGGCGCCATCTTCCAGGATGCTTCTTGCTTTCTTCCTCGCCCGCGCTCAGTAAAGAGTTGGGTCAAGAGCTTCTAGGGTTAGACCCTCTCGCTTCGCCATTGACACAATCATAGACATGTTTTTGTTTTTTCATCTTTAATTTTTTTTTTTTTATGTAAATGTGATTTGGAAGGTTTCTCTTAAATTAATCTTAAATTCTAAAATTAATCTTAAATTCTAAATTAATCTTAAACGTTTCTCTCTTGTTCACTGTGTCTTTAGGTCGTAGGGGGTAATCTTCTACCTGAGGCGGTGACATGGTTTTATACCAGTGTTCTTAGAGGCCTTCAGATTCATGGCCAGCATGAAGTCTGCAACTCGACCCTCTCTCAGCTGGCATTGCTCATCTATGAAAACCTGGTGAGGCTATGGCAGTAATTTATTTTCTTCTTTCCATCTCTACTTTTTGTTTGGTCTAATTTACTTCTAAGAGTTACACTCTGACTCTGTGATACTCCAGGTCACCTAGGAGTGCAATTAACAATCATCCAATGAGTATGTCAATCAATTTGCCTTGAGTTTTGTTTACCATGGTTTTGTTTATTAACTGTCATAACATTTTAAACAAATGCCCATGATAATGTCTTCAAATTGTACTTCATAGTCCTGGGGTTAAGCAGTTCTTCCATATGTGGGTATAATGTGTTCACTTTCTGTTCATTTCTGAGAAACTGTTGGTCTGCCCCTTTCTCTTCAGCGGCCTCGCTACACAGAGCTGAGAACCGTTATGACCCAGATCCCAAACGTCAATTTGGAGTCTCTGGACCAGTATGATCACAGGCTCGTGGATCCCAACGCCCAAAAGGTTGGAGAGAAAAAGAGGAAAGACCAGTTCAAGAAGCTCATCGCAGGAACTGTTGGGGTAATGTCACCTTTAGCCACTAGAGGACAGTGCTTCTCCGTGATATCACACTGGAGACAGCCATAAGAAGTGACCAGAGAGACAGGCCATAAGAGTGCAAGTCATTACTCAGCACAGTGATTCTGGCGGTGTTGTAAATCTTACATGCAGCAGCTCAACAGGAGCTGTACAGTCTAATGAGTCTAATGAAATTCTTGCTGGTGGATCTCGGATGGCTCTGTTTAACCTCCCCTCTCTCTCCCCTGCCAACAGAAAGCTCTGTGCCAGCAGTTCAGGAAGGAGGTTCACATCAGGAATCTTCCATCGCTCTTTAAAAAGCCAAAGCCCGACAAGGATGTACTGAACAGTGAGGCATTAGGCCTGGCAGCTCTCTTCTCCCCGGAGAATATCTCCCTGTAGGAACACGTGAAGGTTTAAATGGACTACATGCTGACTGAAGATGGAGTTGTGTGTACAAACCAGGGGTTTGCCTTCAAATCATCCAGCTGGGGCAGCGTAGGGCAACCGAACATATCTGTCAACACTCCTGTTTGTCAACCGCTCCTCTTTTATTTTTGCCCTCATTGTGCCACAACACAATATATTTCCATTGGTTGTTTGTTCAGGCAAGACTCACACAGAGAATCCCTTTAAAATTGCTCACTTCTGCTCCATTCCCTTTAACAAACCTTACCGAAGGTCGTAGGAACTATTTTGGATTACAAAAAGATATGTTTCTGTTGTACATTCTGTTAAAGGATGAACTAAACATATCCAATATTGGCTCCTCAGCAGACTCTCTGCTGAGCCACAAACTTACTTTGAAACGGGTCGACTCTGGATTCTGTCATTTTAGTTTTTTACCTTTTCTTTTTAACGAGCTATATTTGCCCGTTGCCCAGCACCACACACACTAAGCACGTTATAGAAACCTTCATTTCCGAGGTTAGTGTTGGCAGATATGAATTGTGACCATGCTGCTGCCGTCAAGAGTCCAAAAGAAAAAAATATGGGACAAACCCTTGTTCACATTTGTTTATTTATGGTAAACATCCTTTGACTGGACAAGCTTGAGTGCTGTTTCTGATTCTGAAGGCGATTGGTACCTCAGATGTGACGCTACCTAAGATGGGGTGAAGATATATAAAAAAAAATAAGAAAGCAGCTGGATTGTGTTTTCATGAATGATTATTATTCTTTTAATTATGAACAACCGTTTTCTGGGTTACAGATATTGCAGAGTGTTTGAACAATGCATTGATTTTGTTTGATCTTCATGAGCACAACTAACACGACCCTAGTACTGTTTGAACTGCTCCTTTAATGCAGAGGACATATCATACTATCAATATTACACTCACATTTCTGCCAAAACACTCACATTAGACTTGTTAATTGTGTCAGAGACACAAAACCTTTTCAAGGATTGATTCATCCACTAACGAGTAGCTTAGTCCAAGTATCTCTGTTGTTCTCTTGCTGTTCATTTGCTGTTTCTCGTGAATTCTGTTCCCTGCGTTCCTACTGGTATTATCCACCAAGAAAACAATTGACCCAGCACTACATTCCATTCAAGGAATTCTTTTTTAGCCTGTGTTTTTGCTCTTATGGAGCCGTCGTGCTAGAGAGTTGTTTAAAATATGTTTTGTGTCAAAATAAATGGGAGTTATTTTGGCTTGGAGTGAGTCCCCCTTTAGGTGCATATAGATGTATTTTTGCTTGTTTGCTCTAAACACATTCACATCTCACCAAGAAACAAGATCATTATTCAGTGAATTGATTTCTTTATGGTCATTCTCCCATGTGGTCATTTTTTTTAAATGCTTCAACACTAAAATGAACAATGTAAATTCATTCTGCATTGTAAAATATATAAGGATGAAAATAGGCTTTTTAAGGTGTGTGGTTTATATTTACTTTTTTAAATAAAATTATTTCAATTTGTCTAAAATCCATCTTTTGATTTTAAATTTAGAATAAAGAGAAACAAAGGATAACATTAAACCCTTTATCTTTAGCCTTTTTTTAAAGAATCAAAAGTTGTAAATATAAATTTAGGTAAAATGCTGAAAAGAAAAAATACCACACCATATGGAAAATTGCTCCTGTAAATAAAATTTTGAAAATATGGCAGTCAATCTTCACACTGACATTACATTGAAGTCATGGTTAAGTTTATTAAAATGTACTAAACATTTTAATAAAAATGAGCGTAAAGATACAGAAAGATCTGCATCTGTGTGTCATTCATTTAATTCAGTGTTTCCGAAGAATAAACGTGTGCAATGAACGAATTTCCACACTAAATATGCAATACTACATTTGATCTTTTTATATAATATTTGTTTGTTTAAATCATAATATTGATTATTTATTTAAGCCTCGGAAAACACATTGAGGAATAAGACCCTCATTTACAATGGTGCCGCGGGTAAGAAAAAATAAATAAATAAGAATGAAATAAATATGCATATATATATATACAGTAATACAAGGGAAAAGGTCAAACAATCAATTTTGACGATTCAATAAAATACTATGGTTAAGTCAACTAACTGTTACAATCCATGCAGGAGAAGTCAGTTGTAGATGAGATAAGATTCGAGAATTCCCTTAATGAAATAAATGAGCACAACTTTAAAGATTTTTGGACCTAATTCCAAATGTAGGGTGCCTTATAAAAGAAAGATGTCTTCCCCAATTTAGTGTTAACACGAGGCAGATATAATGAAAGCCAGCTCTGGGAGCGGGTATTGAGGTTATTACAATTCCAGCTGATGAGAGAGGAGGGATATAGTGGTAGTAGCCCAATGAATATGGTGGTTAAAAGAAGTTGCAAGTTTTCTCTCTTATTTGGTCTCTCAAATCTTTTCCCCAATAAAGATATACACTAAAATAGATTAACACGTCACTAAATTAGATCTTTATTATAGCATATATTACATTTATAAGTTGTAATATCCCCACATTGTAGTAACTTGTTATATTGTATATGTGAGGTTTTTCAGGTATAAGTGATACACATTTTAACAATGATTCATATGTGTCCCCTTAGTTTACTGGTCTCTACAGTGAAACTTTACTGGAGGATATCGAGATAGGATTTCATCATTAGGGCCCGAGCACTGACGGGAACTGACAGACAGTGAGGCCCTATTGACATTTTTTTGTCTTTTGTGTGTGTGTGTCTGCGTCATTCTATGCTTTTTTTGATTCACATTTCAGAGAAAACCATTGTATCTTCTACTTAACTACATATATTTGACAGCTCTACTTAAAAGTTACTTTAACATTTTCTGATTTTAGATACTGGATGATCAAACATGCTTTAAAAACATGTTAAAAAATTGTTAGAGAATAACCCAGTAGTTTCCAACCTTGACTTCTGACGCCTTAAAATAATCACAGTGTGGGACACATTTAATTTAATACAATTCTTTTCGGCCATATTCCACATTTGTACTTTGAGGTACTTGTACTTGAAATTTAATTTTAACATCAGGTGAATTCGGCCCTTTAAAAAAAAAGCAGTTTGTCTTGAGCAGCTCGTTGAAAGTCACTTCAGACTCCAAGCCGGCAGGAGGCGGTAGAGCACTCTTTGCTTTTAGCCGCTGGCAGCACAGGGATCAGCGGGGAAGACGCTTAAAGAAGAACAACAGTGTCATGGCCTCTGTGGACCTGCAGGCGCCACGTTATGAGTTTGTTAATGAGAAAATATGAAACCAGTATTATTAGTTTTAATGATGACAGTGAACAGGAAGTTCAAACCTTCTACAAGTTTCTATGTCCGTTTGAAAACACAGCGGAGCGAGACAGAGAGAGAGAGAGAGAGAGACTGCGCACAACAGAGACACGTGCGTAGTACAATATGGTACAGTACAGTACAATGCAGTATCGCAAATTACAGTGTAGTACAGTATGCTACATTGCAGTACAATAAACTACAGTACATTGCAGTATAGTGAATCACAGTCTGGTACAGTACATTGCAGTGCAGTCTCATATAGTACAGTACATTATAGTACAGTGTAATATAGTAAAGTACATTATAGTACAGTGCAGTAATGCAGTTCATTGTGCACTTGTACGAGCATTTACCAAAATTAATTATGTATTTCTCTTGCACTATTCAGGTATTTTTCTGTTTTATATTATTTATATAATTTTTATAAACTCATACTCCATTATATGTTAGAGGAAACAATGTCTCACTCCACTAAAGAGTATGTGACCTATTTCACAAATTATACGGACCAATTTGTACACTATGGTGTGGTTTTATTGATTAAGCTACTCATTTGTTAGATTAGCTTGACCTAATCAAGCTACTACAAGGTAATGCTGCTTACACCAATAATATTGATCGAGTTCTGCATATGAGTATTTTTGCTTTAATTACCTTGAGTAAATTTGGGTTTCCTTAGTAAAATTATGAATATACTTTTTTCTGTAACTGAGTATTTTTAGTATTGCTACTCTGCTACTAAAGTAAATAATGATCTTTACAAAACTACCCAAGCTCTGCTAGGTTGTTCGGGGCCATTTCCAAGTCTACATTTTAGAATGGAATCACATCTTTATGTCTGGTGCAGTTGTTCTGAAAATCCAAACTGGTCCTCCTGCAGGATTTCTTCATATTTGCAGCACATCGAGTAGACAAGACGTTTCATTCGATAATTGAAAGATTAATCGACAGGTTAATCGGTAAAGAAAAATATAGTTCCTCCTGTTTGTGGTCTATAACACATTTAACAGTGCGTTGCTCCTTAAGGCAGAAAGAAAGAAACAAAAAGGAAAAGACTTTAACATTTGTTTTCAACATTTCAGTGGAAGTTTTGCACCGATCTTTAGTCTTTAATATAAAATATCTACAAATGGTTCAAAACAAAGTACTAATATAAAAGCAAATAACCGATTGTATAATTTGATACCATATGAATGGATTTGTTGTTTCCCCTTGAATCTTTGCCGAACTCAGTCAAGTTGCACAGAGAGTCAGTCACGTCCGGCCTCAGATGTCACTCTGGACACGTGGCTTTATGTTGCTGTTTGTCTTATTCAGAAAGGAATTGTTTCTTAAACGGCTGTTTTACAGAATGAAGTAGATATTCCTCCGTGATCTCTGTACTTTGCTTTATTCATTTTACTCTCTGCCTTCACACGCCTTCGGGCCTGCTGCAGAGAAACACTCAGCATGACACTGCCACAGTGATATTGCCTGATCAGCTTGTAAAGTTGCAGCAGGCCTTAAGGTAGCCAGCTACACAAGTGTATATCTCTCCTGCTCAAGGCAGATTTACAACAGTGCTATTTGATTTACGTATTTCAAGGGATATTCACTTCCCCGGAAATTATTCCCACAGCTGATATTTTCATTCCCTGTCATGTAACGGTGGAGTATTCGTTTGAAAATACACACTCTAGCCATACAGATAGAGGAATTCAAATATCCTCATACACACGTGACCTCCTTTGAGGTTAATTATGTGACATCCAAAAACAATCAGCTACACTGGTGATTATTTGAATTTGTAAAGAGTGGATGGCTGTGAATTTATTCAAAATGTTGTTGTTATATCTTAATATAACAGATTTTATTTGTGTATTTTATTTTAAGTTTAGTAAGGACTTTTGTGTCTGTGAACAATAACAATAAACTCACTTTTTCTGTATTGGAAAACAAAAGTTGGCAAAACTGCATTTGAATAGTTTGATGTATTATCAGTAAGTCTTTATAAATAATTAATGATTAAAAAATGGGTGGGAACACCTCGTTGCTTGAGCTTTTATCCTGGTTGATGATTATTGTTTGTATCTTTTGTGAGGTCACCGTGGTGGTTGACTGAACCGCTGCTTCATGCTTCTTAAAAGAACAACAACAATGTTAAGTGTCACACTTTAAATTGTCTATATGTTTTAAGTTGATGGAGAGACATACGAGCTCGTTCCCCAGCAGCAGCCTGACTCCTGCTGGGGAACGCGGTTGTTTCAGGTGGAGGCTCCCTGACATTTGAATCAGCTCGTGGGAAACAGGTGCGCGTGTACTCGGTGTGTTTCAACCGCGCGTTGGACGTGGAGCCGGTCACTCGGAGAGAAACAACCGGGACTCTCCTCCGCCTCCTTCTTCTCCTTCACTCGAAGAAACAACTCGCTGAGCTTTGAGATGTTCGTCTTGTTTTCGCTTCTTCCGGTCGCGTCCTCCCCGCTCAGCCTCACGCGCTGCCGGTGAACGGGAGCCAGGTTTTGGCGGCGGCGCAGTTCGCTGTGTTCGAATTCAACACAGTCAACGCAGAGCAACAGTTCGAAGTCTTGAACGTCACATCGGCCAATATCCACGTAAGACCTCTCCCCGTTAGCATCAAGCTAATCATATATTTAAAACCCTTTATAAATAAAAGCGTGTAACACGTCTTGCTCGTGCCCCGCAGCTGGTCGCGGGTCTAGACTACATCCTGGAAGTGCAGCTGGGAAGCACGACGTGCACGAAAAGCCACCGTCCGACCCTCGGAGAACCACGTGATCTGTCCTCCTTCAAGGCAAGTTCAACATTTCAGCAGGTGCCCGACTCAAGGAGCTCACACGAGCCTCCTCCCACAGTTGTGCATATTCTCTGTCCCAGTGCTTTTTTTTTATCATGTGGAGTAATTAAAGGATTTTTCCCTTTTATATTGCAAAGACTTCAGTGCAAGTTTGTCGTCACTGAAATCCTGTGCAAAAATTCCCATGAACTCACTAAGAAGTGTTGCCTGCATGATGCCTGATGTTGTTGCCAAGCAAACGGTTGTTATTGAGCTGTGTCCGATATTGTTGTTCATCTCAAATTTCAGGCGCCATGCCTCTCCTTACACCCTGAATTTATAATGACATGTTCACAAAACCGGTGATTTCCATTGGCTCCCATCTCTGCCACTTGCTCTAACACTGAGTTGAATAAGTTCAGTGACCTGCACGCACTCGGCTTTGTTTAGGGCGAAAAATGGCATAATTATTCCAGTGAGTGACCAGGGCAGCTTTACTGTGCCTCATCTCTCAGTGTGTGTCCTGGCAGCTGTAAGGCTCCGGTTGCGTGTCAAGCTCGGTCAGACACATGGCCGCTAAACGGAGACGAGGCTACACACCTCAACTCTGCCACGGCGGCCTCCAGAAGGGCTCTTGTATGGAGGATTACAGGCATTTTCAGATTACTGCTCAGCAAGACCAAACGGTCTGCGGCTCTGACCCCCTTTCTAACCGGGAGAAATAAACAGCTCACTGATGTGCCAATAAAGGGGGGGGGGGGGGGGGTGTAAAATATTGTACAGGGGATGTGTTTATGTGTTTGGGGAAAGGGTGAGGGCGTATGGGTGCTTCCCTAACTTGGCCACATTCTGACGTACCTCCCTTTTGAGAGAGAGGGAGAGAGGAAACCTGGATTAGTGCCTGACAAAATTGTCTTCCAATATCACTATGAGGGATATTCCTGAAGTGGCGTGTGCATGGCCAAAAGTGGCTTTGATTACAGTAAACAGAGTGGATAAGCGCCACGCATGTACACACACACACACACACACCCTCTCACCCAGCCCATAATGTCCTTAATCATGGATGTCTTAATCAAACCTAGGCAAAACATAAAGAATTGGCTGGCACTGTGGATTAGGTTAGGAATGTGGGGGAAGGGGGATGCTCCTTAATGTGGGATGACTGACTGCGATGCCAGGAGTTTGCCCGGTCCATCTGCCATGCTACTCACCCACCCACCCACTGACACACTAACAGGTGCGTGCGCGCAGATACACGTGTCTTTTAATTTTTTTTTTGTGCACGCGCTTCAAATACTCCACCCTGCACTCTGGCCCTACCCCTGTCCTCACTTAGCCTGGGCAGCAGATGGTGAGGGGTAAGGCTTGGAGCCCCCCTCTCCACTCCAAGCCACCAACCCACCATCAACCCCTATTTTTTTATTTCCCCCCACCCACCCACGAACACCACCCCACCCGTCTTTGTGTTGTTGAAGAGCCTGAGTGTTGAAAGGCGAAACCCCAGCTTGTCTGCCCCCCCTCCAACAAATCCTTGGCTGGCTGCCATTGGCGGGACTCAGTCAGGTGTCCTAATGCTTCAGTTAGGGGAGGAAACGCTGGTTAATCTGCCCATCGCGTGCCACCGGCCATGGCCTGGCCTCTTTGTGTCTGGCACCCCTCTGATCGGTCCCTCCACCCCTTCATCTGTCTTCCCCCCCTTCTCGTCCAACCCAGTTTCTCTACTCCAAGACGGTGTCATCCTTTCTTAAAGATAAACCCCTCTTCCTTTCGGGATATGCATTAACTACGTTCTTTACTGGACAAATCCAATAGTCTCGACAGTTGCACTACATCAGGTCACTTATTTATCCTGTCATACCATTTTTTTTTTTTTTTTTAGTTAGTGCTGACTCATCACAGGTATTCAGTACACTAGCAATGCACTATATGGGAAACATGTTGCCAGTGACTATTACACTGTTCCTTCTTAATAACTTCTCTGCTGCTTCACACCTATTGTTTGGCTTTTCGATATAAACCATGAGTTAAGATGTAGAACTCCAACAATTATTGCACTTTAGAGCTTGTGTTCTTCATGCTCACTGGCCTCTTTTTCAATAATGTAGGACAAGTATTTAAAAGTTGCTTCTGATGGAATAGTTGAGCTGCAACCAAAATTGCTTCTAAATGATTCAAAATACGAACACAGCAATGTACTTTACGATTTCTCTGAAATTCACAATTATAAATGTTAAATATCTTATTATTGAACTCTAGTTTTCTGAATCTTGTCTATTGTCCATAATACACCATCACATAGACTTACAGCCGTCTCATTATGCAGAGGCAGCTTCACCTCCAGCAAGGTGCACCTCTCTGATTACGATAAATGATGCTTGGATGCTTCTCAGAGCAGGTTGATATGGTACGGTTGCGTAACCATAGGGGTCATTACCATTTGACCCCTGCTGACCTTGTTTTTGATTGACCCCTTCGCTTGGCCGATGCTTCAGATCACATGCAGGAGTATAAGGTCAGAGTTCAAAATATCCTCAGCTGTGCTGTCATGGAAACGGCAGCTTTACCCCTCTCGTGGTCAGTTCTAATCTAAGGAGAGTGGGTCACTGAGGTTCAGTTGTGGTTTTTGTGTTACAATTTTGGGGAGGTTTGATATTTACTATTTTTTTTTTTGCTATAGTGAAATTGAAGATTCTGATAACATTTCTGAAATATTGACATGCAGATGTATGTGATACGTTCCTGTTGTACTGATGCCGCCTGGTTGGTTTAAAAATAATGTGACTGCAAATTTACCCTGGAGCCCCATTTGTTTTTTTTAACTGCTGGTAACATTTTACTGAGTTGTTCTTTGTGTTTCACCTGTTCTTTCTCTATTTGACTTGTCGTCTTGGGGTTTCCATCACGTGGGTTCTGCACAGGAAAGCACCAATGCCCTTCTTCGGTGTTGTGACCGAAGCCTCGGCGTCCGCCATGGTGGTCAGTCGAAACACACCCGCGGCTTATTTTTTTCGCACTTCCTGTTTGTGGCCGTTGGGAAGGGTTTCCTTGCAATCAGTGCTGCGACGAGGGGGAGGGGGGGGCAAAATCAATACTTTGAATGTAGCGTGCGGCCAATGGAATAGGAGAATGATTTATGTAGGAATGGCTTCTCCCCGTATCAGATGGGATTTGTTTGCTGGCCAGATGAGTGGACGGGAGGAGGGGTGGTGGCACAGCGACCCAGAGCAAGCAGAACTATAAAAGGTGGAGAAAAAAAAAGGTGTATTGCTGCTGTTCGATCATGGCACTGCTCCACTCCTCTTTTCTCCCGCTGCCCCTCTCCTCCTCTCTTTTCCTCTCTCAAACACACCATGCTCTCTGACTGTCCCGCTTAATCTCGGGACTGTAGTATTACGAGACTAAAGACCGATGGGATACATGCACTCACAAGCACACCAGGACTTTAGCAGGTTGTGGACCACCAACCCGAGACGGCATATGTCCCTCTCCTCTCCAGATTAATGAGAGCATGTTAATATTACTGTACAGTAAGGGGAGGAGGGGACAGGGCAAAGGGTTAGGGAGGGGTGGGAGGGTAGAGGGAGAGTGTAAGAGCCTCGCAGACGCACCAAGATTCAGAGGGAAGCATGAGGCGACAGGAACGAGAGGGAAGGAGGGAAAGGAGCAAGTCCTGGAAAGAGACAGAAAGATGGAAGTATGGAGGCGGGAAAGAGCGAGAGAAGCAAGGACATAACAACCATAGAAAAATGTGTTTGCTTTATTGCAGTGGCCCCACCTACCCCTCCATCCTGTTAAGGAGGCACAGTCCTAAGGAGGAGGGGTAGGATCCCCTCCCTCAGCCACTGACACACACACACACACACTCCCTCCCTGGCTCACACACACACTGTGCACTGTGAGGGAGCAGTCGCTGAAGAGCTCTGGATAGAGCATGCAAGGTTCTGCAGGTGTCCCACCCTTCTCTCCTCACACTGATTCAGAAGGTACTATATCAATTTGTTTCTCTCCTTCCTGCCGTTTTCCCTCCTTCTTCTTCTTCAGTTTTCTTTTGGTTTTGCGCTTTCTCCTTCATCGCTTGGAAGATTTCCTCTCTTCATGTGTCCGTGAGCCTCTGCTGCTCGTGTATGTTTGTGAGACTGCGTGTGTGTTTGTGTGACGCTGACTGCATGCTTGTATTTACCAACTCTACTGTAGTCACAGCTCAGACAACTTTAGCAGAGTGGTTTCTATTGGCTGCATGTGTTAAAGCCTGATTTTTATTTTATGATCCTGTAATGCCCTTTTCAAAACTAATTTAATAGGGGTCAGGGCTTCAGCTGCTTGTTGCATTATTTAATCTTTCATTTTATTATATTTATTGGCGCTCAACTCTAAAGGTTAGCGGGAGACAAAGCGCATTATGTATGCCCTGTGTACACCCTCCATATGTGTATTTATGATGTTTGGGTCAAGCTTCCAGGCAAATCAAGTCGTAGAAATACATAGCAGCATGTTTGCTTTAAAAGAGTGTGCTTTTATTTACAAATAACAGAGGATATAAGCAAACAGAGAAATTTGGGATTTGTATTTAGTCCTACTATTTTTCTCACTGCCCAGTATCATTTGAACAGTAACACAATTACAAAAACTGATCAGTTGAGCTGTGGGGAGCCGGCATATTTAGCTTTTCATAAAAAGTAGTTTTGTGTGTCACAATACTATTTAAAGGCTAAACAACATGCTTTATTATCGAAATTGGGGAGTTGGCAGCAAAAATGGCTAATAATCCAGTGTGTGCACGTGCACGTGTGTGTGAGGGAGAACGAGACCACATGTCTTGTATGTTGTGTGCTGTATTGGCGCACACCCAATACACCCCTCCTCTGCTCATACTAGAGTTGGAGGTACAGTGTAAAGAGGCACTCCTCTAATATATTACTAATGATATAGTCATTTTTTTTCTATGTGCAAAATAATCTTATAAGTTCTCTTTTATTATAATTGTACATTTAATATATATTCCAAGTTATTTGAAATATCCATTTACTGTGATTATATTGGGATGACTAAGCGTAAATGCTGTTATTTTGCTGAGGTTTAGTTTGAGAATTTTGTAAATGAGATTTGACGAATCTGTGCTGCTTCTGTGTTTTTGAACAGTGATCTTCTGCAAATGAGCATATTTTCTACCATGTTTTCAGGATAGGCCCCACTCATCAGCGTTATTCAAAATAAGTCCATGTTATTACATCCTTGTTTGGAAAATTAAGTTTATCACCATTTGTTTAAACAGTCCTGATGAATAAGCTCTAAATACATCCTGGAAATGTGTTTCCTTCACAATATCTCAACCTCAATCCCTTTCTCCTGCTCATCCTTTACATTAAAGCACTGTTCTCCCCCCCCCCCTTTTTATTTAGGCCTGTATTGACCTGTTAATAGTATTATCCACAGAGCGTGTGGCAGGGCCAGGGTCACATCTCTCTAGGGTTTGGATGGTCATCCAACCGGCCGCAGTTCGGCCAACGAGTGACCAATAGGACCTGAGCTGTGGTCATCCCTCAATCTAGCCCCTTTCACATCAGAGGTCACGCGAGTCAAAGGGTAATAAGTTTAACCCCTGGAGGACTGAGAAGCCAGAGGTCACCAACCAGGCTATAGGGAGAAGGTTTGCATCATCAATCAGTGGCACTCCTGGTTATATCTGCGCATATCGATGACACAAACTCGTTCCTGCCAATCTCATTTGCATGGCTTGCCAAACACAAAGGGCAGCAATTATAGTCGTACAAATGTGAATGAACGTAGATCGTGATTGTGGCGGGGCTGCCAGTGTCAGTTTGATAAGCTCGTACAAGATTTACTAATCTCCATTTTACAGGAGTTTAAATAAGATCCAGGTTAATGTCGTCGACTTGAACAAATGATGTCACTGCAGTCCATTTTCCTCAAAATTAAGAAAATATATTCTCTTCACAGGAATCATGTGTTCTGATATATTTTTTATTTCTGTTTGTCTTAAGACAATAGATAACATCTTTTAATATTCAACATTAATGAACCAATTTATTCGACACATTGGCTGTTAATCATTATTATAGCTCGTCAATAAAACCTTGGGTCGAACAGAAAGAACTGAAAACATGAGCTTTGTCCATATTTTGGTCTCTTTTCCTGTCAGAAACAACATTCACAACCGTTTTACGATGACTTAATGTGAATGATTAATTAGAAAGGGTGTGGCCTCATTTCCCCCCCGTGCATCTCTACAATTTTACTCTTGTACATTGCCACAGCCTCACAGGTATCCTCTCAATAATTATACAGTCTTTAAAGTGGATCTTATTAAAACAATGATCCACGACGTTAGGTGGGCATTCTCCTAAATTCTGCTGCAGACGAGCGAGTGTGTCCCTCCTTGTAAATCTGAAATGGTGCTGTGCTGATGTTTCCTCTTCCTAGCTGATGTTAGCGATGTGTCAGCATTAAGCTAGGCCTGCCTGCTCGGCTGCTGGGGCCGTGGTGGCGACCAGCCCAGCCCAGCCTGGCCAAAAGCCAGACCAGACATGTCTTGGCATCAGGCGACAGAGACGCGACGGGATCAGGGACTGGGGGACATTAGTTCATACTGTATTCAGCATTGATTATCCATGTTCTACACAAAGTATAAAAAAAATCTGTATTCTCTGCATGATTTCTAAGTGATTTAAAGATTTTATTCTTGTTTTTTTCTTCTGTTTTTGATTTAACAGTGTAAAGATGACGGGAGCAAGAATGTACGAGATCATGGGAGGGCCGAGGACATGCGGCAAAGATCCCAGGTTGGTCTACACAACAAAATCCCACAGCTAACGTGGTTATGGTCCTTCGTCAAAGGATTGACCAAGATGGGCCCGGTGTGCTCCTCTGCCTCATTACTTATTGTGGCGCATACATTGAGTTCACTATAGGATACGTGCATGCCTTTAGGTTTCTGAATAAGAGAGATGTACATGTTGCTCAGTCAGCTATTGCACAGACAGAGACCATCAATCACGAATGCACGGTGAGCCGCATTGCTCTTTCGCTGGTCCCTCAAGTCCTTTTTCTGGGCCGGAATTACACAGCACTTTACCTGCGGCACTGCATTATTTTTTTTTAGCCTTAACCCTGCACCATAACTCAAGCAACACATTTGTGTGGAGCCTCGGCTTTTAAAACTATGACAAGAGGTTAAATTCCATGGTGCGCCTGAGCCTGATAAAAATACACACAAACAATTTCCCTTTTTATATTGGGTTCCTATCCTCAAGTTTCAATATCTGCATGTTTTTGTGGTGTTAAAGACATTAACTGAAGAGCAAAACAATGAACAGGCTGGTTCTTGCAACAACAACCCTGCTCAGTCCATACACTTCGTACAACATGTGTGAGTGAAGGTCCGGCACACACCGCCGTTCACGTCACAGAGATGTTTCTCCGTCTCTGCTTGGCGTCTGGTTTCCCTGCATGCACCTGATGTCGCCTATTTAAGAACTCTGCGTGATCCTGACCCCTGCAGCAACTCCCCGTTTATTCTGTCCTTATGTTTGATCATCATTCAGCTTGTTCTTCCTGTGCCTTGTGTTTTTCGTCTTTTATCGCTGATATAACTATTTTTGCGCTGGTGTATCTTCCTTCTTAAAGAAAATCTAATTTGCTGTTTAGAATTATTCAAAAAACTATAGTATGTGTCACGGGATGTGATCACATTATCTATAGCTGTATGGCATGGGCAGCAGCCAGGTGTTTCTGATAGATGAGTGTAAAGACCTTGGCTTTTGGATAAGAAATGAGGCAGCGCACGCCGAGGGCTCTTTGCATTTTGCAACACCGATGAGAGTGTGCGTGTGATAAGCAGCAGGTGGACTTGTTACTGTTGTGATAAGAGCAAATGATCGATCATGCGGTCAAGGTCTTGTCTTTCAGACATAGTTTGATCAGCTGAAAGGTTCACTTCACATTTATCTCCTGAACTGCGACAGTCGCTGACTACTCACTTCATGACTCTGTCGTCCTCAAACTGTTCAAATAGGTTTGATATATTAAGTGTAGAAAAAAAAATATTTATTCTCTCGTCTTCTCAAAATGTGTCCAAAAGAATGACAAGTTTATAAAAGGGATTTTGTGTTTAACTGTACCTAAAGTAGTTTTTTCAGAAATAAAGCTGCCCTCTGACAGCGCTTTAATGAAGCAATGTGGAGCCCAGGTTTTTGAGAAATGCTCTTTGTAAAGGTCATGTATTACTGATGCTGTGATGGAACCAATATAACAGCCAATAACTGACCCTGGCAATCGCACACTAACGAGACTGTTTGGTTAAGGGTTTTATCCTCGGGATTAAAAACACCCTTTAAACAAAAGTAACCAAAATAGCAATTAGTCTCATCAATGGAACTGTGAATCTATGAACTTAGGTAACAGAACCAAGAGCCCATTACTGAGCAGTTATTAAAGAATGCAGACAGATAAATAGATAAGCAAACTTTGAAAGTATACATCCACGTAACCCGAGTGTTCACACCATCATAGACCTGCACTACATGCAGCAGTTAACCTTCACAATGGTACAGTGTGTTATCTTACGATTAGAACAGTGTGTTTTCTTCACCTCAGAGAAGAGCAAAGACAGCTCTTCATTGTCCTCTTTTAATGATCCATTCTGAATTACAATTTAAAAAGCAATAACTTGGAAATACAGTGAATTCTCTCAAGTGTCCAATTTTACAATGCAAGATGCAATTTAATGTAACCTCATGACTGTTTTATTGTTTTAAACGTAAATGTACTAAAGAAATGTATAAATCGGGAACAGGTGGAGGAGCAATGATGCTTTGTGTTAAGGTTCTTGTAGAAGAATGGGTAAGCGTGTATGTAGGTAGAGAAATAGATGAGGCTTCATTCGGAGCTGGTGTCGTTCGTTAAATCAAGGTGATGAACACAGACCTTGAAATGAACCGAGACCTATAACCGAACGCTCCCTGGGAAAAGGCCAATCCTCCAATCGGCTTCGATCGGCTCCCCCGCTCATTTACATGAGACATAAATTCACATTTAAATGGTTGAAAATTGCTCGGGTGGCTGATACACTGGAGCATATGAAATTATAATTGTAGTCAGCCGTGTGGGTGATGTGTGGAGGAATTATGAGTCCAATAACCGAGGTGGGATGTAAATATGGTCAAGACAGTCGGTGGTGTGATGTGCCATCAGCCTGTTTCATCGGGGACTGCAGTGTAGGGGCTAAATGGCAGCCAGGCCCACGATGAAAGAATAACTAATAGAAACTGGTCTCCACAGCCCCAAAGTAAAGGGTTGTGTATATAATAAGAAGCATCTTGTCTAAATGGAGCGTGAGCTGATCAATTTTGTACAGGTAGGATTAGTGGGGGTGCATTAACGATTATTTCACTTGTATATTTACGTAACCAGCCATGTGATCTATAACATTTCACAGCCGCCGTTCAAAAACGATTTAGTTTAGTGTTGTTAAACACAAAAAGAAGCAAATCTGTACATTGTAGATGCTGGAACAAGAATATTTGATATTTTTTGTTCAACATAATCTAGTTTGAATTTTATGTTGATCAATCGACCAATTGTTGCAGCTCTATTAATCACTGTGTATAAATACACGCACACAAACCACATTGAGAGAAACTCATTACAAGATAAATCACTGAAACGCTGGAGCTTTATTTTTATGAAATATACATTCTACCTGTTTTTATGTCCCTCATGTTTTCCGAGGCATGATTAGCGGTACCAGGGCCGGATCATATAACAATATCATTTAGCTGTTTATCAACTAGTGTCTCATTTTCCGCTGATAAAAAAGAGTTCAAAATACACTCGGGAGCAAAAATCTGTCTTTAAACCTAAAATAAATAATAGTTTTTTTATCTCAATATAATTTCTGGCCATGTTGTACAACAGAGGACACCCCTCGCTCACTTGTCCTGTAGCTGGTTGATGTCTTCCACTCCAGAGACCCTGTTGTTCTTCGTCCCTCTGTCCCTCTGTCCCTCCCTTCCTTGGCGCTGTTTTTTCTTTCTTTCTTTCACCTCTACAGTAGGGCTCCCCTAACGGAAAGGCTGAGACACATACACATGTCACATCAGCTCATGGAGATCCCAATTGTTTTTAGTCAACGTGCACCTCAGAGGTCTTGGGGTTGCCTGCGCTTCCCATCGCTGCTTTGTGTACACAAGTGCAAGCCCACATCATTTCACACGGCTCCCGCACACCACACTCCACATACACTCGCATGTAAGGACTCATATGTTGTACATCTCTATTTCTCTTCGCACAGTCGTCACACACCGCGCTGTTTTCTATCTGAATATCACTCAGTCCAAATCCGAACAATCAACAAACAGTACAATATGGCTCACCAGGAGGCGCCTCACAGACCTGTTTCATAATTTGCCCTGCTCTGTCCATTGTATCGGCCCCCTTTGATAAATTTACCTCCAACTGATACAATGCGTCAGTCTTTTTGTTAGGGGAAGACAATTGCTTGTACAGTGAAGGTCCGGGGCCTTAATGAAATGCTGAGGCACACACATTGGCTGCGGGGCACAAAGGTCGCGTCTTGCTCTTAACGCTGGCTGACAGCTAACGGAGCAGAGAACATGGTCAAAGGATTGGGACTAAAGTTTAAATGGTGATATCATTATTTTATTGTTCACTGCTGCATGTGGGGGTCATTGGAGCGTAAAATGAATATGTTCAAAACGGCGTTCAGGAGGGCCATTGATGAGTCACAGTGAGAGACTAACTGAAGAAAACAATGACTCGTCATTGTCAGAGAAGGATCTTGACCTTCCCAGCTTATAGGACTAAACTCCCATGTGATCTCCAGACCTATATTAAAAAAGAATCACATGTGGGAGCTGAGTTGCAGGATTTGCAAGTTGAGAACTTGTAAGAAGTAAATAGTTTTCCTTCATTTGAAAGGACTTGTTATTGTTCTCTTACTAAAGTATTGTCTCTATTCAGGGGTCACTATTATAGGCTCAGACTGACCCTCTCTGTCTTCTCTCACTTCCCTCTCAGTGCTCTGGCTGTTTTACTCTTTATTTTCCACCACGCAGAGAGGTTAGTATTAGATCCCAATGACCCAGGCTACACCTATTAAAGAAAGCAACTTTAATGAAAGTCTGCAAAGAAATCAGTTTTCCTGATAACCCATAATGCACGTTTCCTTTTGAAAACCAAATCCTGCGGATTACAAGCACAGCTATTGTTTGCAAAGCATTTAACGTGGACAGCTTTAAAATGTTTGACTGAAAAGTTTATCCTTCACTGAAGATGGCTCAGTATTATGAATTTAAGGATTTGATAACGGAGGAGTAGAATTATTTATATTTGTATTTGTTTAAAAAAAAAAGCAGTATTGAATGATTTCTATGCTGAAGTGTTGGGGGACAGGTTGGGGGGGCCTCATGTGTTGGGACAGATGGCATTTAGCTCTAGCTGTGCCGAGCTCAGTGGGACCCGAAGCTTAAGAGGTTAGGCCTGTCAAAACCACTCTGTTCATTCACTGCCTAACAAAGTGTGGACTGTCAGCCTGTTCCGTTTAATAAACTTAAGATTTTTCTTTTGTCAACGTCCGAGCAACACTTTGCAACTCGATGACCTGAATATCCCAACGTGCACGCAGGCACCTCTGGCAAAAGATTTACCAAATTTGTGGACATGTGTCTAATCTGGACACTTAAACTGTAGTAGCTTAGTTCTATTAATTAAACATGGTTCAAAGGACTTTTTCAGCAAGATGTAGGCATGACCATGATGAATGTGGACATTTTAAATGCCATAAAATATCTAAAAAAACAACATTATTTGAATTCACCAGTTTATCTCATATCAGCCAAAAATACGTATTTTATATAGTTCTTCAGTTTTATTATACTTCACAGTACATCTATAGACAGGAAAGGATGAGAAAAGGGGGCATGACCTGGAATACATGTACTATCGTGAAACTAAACCACTGTCGTTGTGGTTATGAGGCACTGGGACGCCCGTATTCTGAACTTCTGTCCCCCACTTAGAAGTCAAGTTCACAAAGAATGTGATCTCATTCAACGTATCATCCTCTGCCACAAGAGGGAGACATACTGTAACATGCGGTGTGATTCTCCACCATACTGTACACGGCCCTCACAGGACCACACGGCTGAACTGTACACGCCTGCAGCTCAGAAGAGACCCGAGTTTGTCGGAGCATCTTGAACTTGTCACGAGATCAAATGGAATCGTTGAACAAATATTGTCATCTCATCCTCCTCTCTCTCTCTTTCTTCCTCTCTCCCCCATCTCTCAATTTGTTTCAGTGCTTGTTGAGGGTCAAAGGGCAAAGGCTGGTGAGTGTTGACCTGAGCGAGAGCCAGCGGTGACATCTGACCTCTAACTGGGTGTGCTGGCTGACCCTGGAGGATACAGCCCAACAATGGGAGGCACGTGCCTTGGCCTTGTCACCATGGTAACGCAGGACCTTTTGAAACGGGGCGGTGTGGGGGTCAAAGCTTGGTCTTTATCCTGATCTGTGTTAACCATCTGCTGCCAATTGACTCTTGTAGATATAACGTATACGTGGATGTGTGTAGGGGGGGGGGGGGGGAGTGTGGGCTGACTGGGTAATCTCTGCAGGCAACTGTGATGGTGCTTTTTATTCTCACAATCACCTGGAGAGATTCTGCAGTTTGTCTAATTATGCATCAGAAAACACCATGCACCCAGAATCTAATCTCTTGAGTCTATTTCACAAACCAGACAAACTATGAAGAGTTCATTGATATTTTGCGTCCTTCCCGGAACACGTGCTGAGACCATACTGTTTACTGAAGGTTGTCTCAAAAACCGTCCGCCCACCTGAAACGGTGATCAAAGAGGATTTCACACTCGGGCTTAAGGTAATTATCATTGCACAAGAGGCGAACTGTTTCCATGTCACAGTTTTGCTTTGTCTTTCTTTGCCCGACTGTTGCAAGTCAAAACAGTGAGTGATTGGTTAAAAGGACAAATAAAGGGGGGAAGATTATTGAATTACAGTCCTGAATAAGGGCCAACAGGTGCTGTCCACCTGGAAGAAAGCATGTTTCACACTTTATACTTAGACTCTTTGATGCTGTGCAAGCTGCACACTCATGACAGATAACCACCACCACCCTGATCCTCCACCCACCAGCCAGCAAACGACTGGATATATACAAAATATATAGCTTAAGATTCAGTGTAATGTCATATTTGTCTCTATAGGTTGGTTTTACCTAATAGCACTACCATTCCTCCTGTCTTCTCCCCTCTCATGCCCCTCCTCCACCTCGGATTTTCCTATCTCATCCCCTTCTCCTTGTGTTCTGCTGTGTTTTGGTGAAATCTCAGCTGGCAACTGTGAGTCGTTCACTAGCTGCTCTCACAATGGCCTCTGGGATTATGCTAAACCCAGCGCCTCGGCTGCTCTCCCCATCGACTGGCGTCAGCGACGCCCTTTGGAGCACACAGGAAAGAGATGGAGGGCTCTCAATGAAGATGTCACTGCAATTACACAAGTGCATTTCACAGACACCCTTGCTGTCTGCTCTTCGTCCTCTTGCATCCCCCTTCCCCACTTTTTAAAAATTTCTTTTCGACAGTCTTTTGAAGTGCAGCCTCATCTCTTGCAGCTCTTTCATAATGCATGTCCATTTTGAATTTGCATGAATTCACTTTCCAGATGCTTCTGCTGCCATCTCGGCTTACAATGATGTGTGCTGTACAGTATCGGCTATTATATTACGGTTCAATGAAAGGAATACTAACAGCTTCTTTTTATGAGTTTGTGTTGTTTCTGTATTGTTCCTCTCATTATTAGGAGATATTGCATAAGGACCCACATGTTTTTGTAAACTATCCAGCTTTCACTGCCCCTCAAGTGACGCCGGGGTGAAGCAGAACTTTCTGATGTGGATGATACTGCATCAGGAACTGATTGGCCGATGCTCAATAGCCAACAGAACCTGATGCATTGCCTTCAGCATCTAAAGAAACATCGCTGAGAACCGGCTCAGAAAAATATACTTCAGAAATGTCAACTTTTTAATTTATACTTTTGCTCTTAGAACTGACATGTACTTTACACACCCAAGAATGAGACTGTGTGTACGTGTACTGTGGGCTGGGGGGAGTAATATAATTACAATCGTCGATGTGAAACTCAAAGCAGCACTTATGTAAAGCTAAGGTCAAATCTATCACTCATTTAAATACACTTTCATATCGAGTGTCTTCTGTTCCCTCTTGTTCTCTTTAAGTCCAAAAGAGACACCTGGGTCAATTGAAGTCACTTTTAAGTTTAGTAGTTTATCACTTGGAGTTATAGTTTATAACCTCAAAGTGAGAGGGACCATCTGCTTTTAGTACATTAACATTGCTGTGGAGACTTTCTCACACCTAAAGATGCATCCGGGCGGACACGCCCACTTCAGTCTCGCCTTGATTTGCAGGAACTTTGATTGCAGTGAGGAATAAGAGCGAGGGGAATGTTCATAAAGATCATAAGATAAAATCTTATATAAACATCTTTGATTAACACAATGCTGTATCTGAATGCCTCTGCTTTTTTTTAACTAACTTGCCAAGTAAAATAAAGTTTTAGTTGTCAGTCAAACCTTTTGTGCAATTATTTTGTGGGTCATCCATGTATGTACACTTGTAACATGCTTATTTTATTGGTAATTCCTGTGTTAAATTCTGTATTGGTTCATTGGGCCTTCATGTGAGCCCACATTGAGTGCAGGGCCAGAACTCGGATATAACTGAACCAGTTAAATGCTGACATTAATGATTAAACACTATTTGATTCTTTGAAGAGAAGAATTTACGTTTTCACTAGGAACATATTTTTGACTGTACACCTACCGGATAAGGCACCACGCAAGAATCTCTCTGCAATCCTCTGTCATCCACACCCTGTGAGATAGGTCAGCATTTAAAGGAGCTGGTGCCAAGTCCATCTCCATCCACTCGTATCAGCAAGCTGTTGGCACATGTACATGAGTGTACACACACAAGCACAATCCCTTGCTGTCTCTCCACCCATGGGAAATCCAGGAGGCCGTGCCAACTCCAGCAGATGTTCCTGAAGCGCAGGCATCTTGTAAACACCATGAAATGTAGAGGCTAATGTAGTGGTTGCTGACAGAGGTCTTAACACATGATTCGATTTTACCACCTGCTGCACACACATAATCTACGCTACATGTACACAAAGTACACAAGTCTCTCACAGCTCGAAATAGTTGAAGGCTACAAGACCAGAAGTTATAGAGGCATATTTGTGAATATAAATAGATTGAGAGCATATAGAAATCCAGTACAAATTAATAGATGTTATAGGTGCAGATATCTGGCTATAAAACTGTTGAAATCATACAAAAGGAAGATCAATAATAAGGTGGCCCTGAAGTGTTAATCAGGAAAACTCCAAAAAAAACAAACCACGAAAAAAAAAAAAATCTTTACAAATAACACTAAATCCCCAAAAGCACAACAGCAAATGAGAAAACATCAAGTCACAAAACCAACAGCAAATAAATAAAACACACAAAAAGTCTCCAAAACTCAACATCAAGTCACTAAAGAAACGAAAACAAATCACAAAAACATAACATCAAATCACAAGAACATTTGGGGCAAACAAAACAAAATTGGGTTTTATGAATTGTTGCTGTGTTTTGCACTTCAGAGCCACCGTACAATAACATAAAATACACTCCTGATGGGAAACAACACAGTGGTGCAATATTGTTATATTTCATTAAAGCTTAACTGAATAATCTATTATGATTGTTCGTGTTACCTATAATAAATTATTATATTCAAAGTTTACTGCATCTTATACCAAAGCAGTTATAATCTTAACTGTTCCAGTATTTTTTAATGAATGCCATACATGCAGAGGAAAAAACTGTTTTGAGAAAAATATGTTTTATTTGATAAGTTACATTGATATATTTTGCTTATGATCGTTCCCTTTATTTAATCCGCCACTCATCAGTCCATAGAGGGAGCCACTGTGGTCTGCTGATCGCTCCCTGCGCCCTGGTGAGAGACAAACCTGCCCGGTACACCGCCCCCAGTATGTCATACTGCACGAACCGCATGTTCATCACAAGTGCTTCCTGCGCTCCGACTCACACCTACCATCCCGTGCGCACGTCCTGCAGGATACTTTGCGCACACACGCTCGGGTCTGCAGCAGAAGAAAAAAATCCAGGGACTTTTTCTTCAGGACGCCAGGAGGAGAGTGTGGAGATCCACAGGTAACTGCAGGTACGTGGCCATGGCACCGCAGGATGACACGGCGAAGGGTGAAGGTTGGAACAAGTGAAGGAGAAAACATGTCTGTAGCAGCGCGTGTCTCTGATGTCGTTCTTTAGAGATTTCTCCGATAACAAGTGTCAGGATCTTGTATAAAAAAATCTGAATCAGTAAAAACGCGCATTATGATGAGGTTTAATTGGTCAGTTGTGTTCTGTTGTTGCGCAAACACACAATCTTAATCAACACGAGCCCTTAACGGTTGATTAACTCGTTCTCATTTTCCTGATAGACTGACACACACGCACACACACACACTGGGGCATGTTTACGCACGATCGTTACGCGTATTACGCACTAATCCTTTTGGAGAAAAACAGCAGAAAAAACACTTCGCGTAACTGAAGTCACAGATTCACCTGGAGCGCCGCCAACATAAACATCACGCCAGCAGAGGGATGCGTTGAGACTCGTTAAGTAATGCCATCAGTGATGTAATAACTGGTATTAAAACGTGTAGGCTTGATAAGAGAAAAAAAAAAGAAATGATCCATTTGGTTCCTCTGCTTCTCCTCACAGTGTTCCTCCGACGTTCAGCCGACATGCTGGGGATCTGTGTGTGTCTGTGCGTTGTTTTCATGCACGTCCTCTCGCAGGAGGCTGAGGAGCCCGTCTCCTACACTGTGAGTCAGAGATTTTTTATATCTTTACCCAATTGTGCCTTTGCGGGTTTTAACACAACCTGGCATGTCTGAGATGCCACACACTTTAATTTGGATGTTGTAATTGTGCTCATTATCACGTGTTGCTGCACTGGATGTAATTAAAAGATGATAACTTCATACTGATCTCTCCTTCACAGTGCACTGAGGGGTATGAGTATGACAGAGTCAGAGAGCAGTGCAGAGGTAAGAGATGAATACGTACCTTAAATACTAAAGGTTGATTATTTCCCATTTGTGCAACTTTTCTGCCTTTAATATTATTCCTTAAATTTTCCTTTATTTGTATACCAAAGAATAGAAATGGCCACGTCTAATGTCTGTCTCCCTTTCCCTTCTTTAGACATCGACGAGTGTGCCTTGTTAGATGATGCCTGCAAAGGAGGGATGCAGTGTATCAACCACTTTGGTGGATACCTCTGCCTCCCCAAGAGCGCCGTCATCTACATCAGCCAGGAGGGCGAGCAGGTGCCGCTGCCGGACTCCATCCCTCCGGTCCCGCCGAGCCAGCCCCAGATCCCGCCTGTGTTCTCTGGCAACCAGAGGCTCCCCCAGCCCACCCGGACGGTCCGCTGTACGCCCGGCTTCACCCCAGATGAGCAGAACCTCTGCAGAGGTGAGATCAGCTCAGCAAACCTCTTCTCCCTCTCTCTCTCTCTCTCTCTCTCTCTCTCTCTCTCTCTCTCTCTCTCTCTCTCTATTCAGCTGTAGTATCACATTTAAGTAGGCTCTCTTTGCGGCTTTGCAACAACAACAGGGAGACAGCTCCGCACGTCTCAGCCAAGGATGTTGACGAGCTCCTTCAGGAGAGAAATTGGACTCTGTCAGCAGGAGCCGAGGTGCGACCATAAACTATGGGATACAAGTGCAAAACAGATGGCTCCATCAACCGAGTTACTTTTTAAGTATCTTCCAGAATATCAAAGATAACATTTTTGGCCCCAGCGAAACAGATTACACCCTAAAAATGTGGTTGCCGATTGGAATTCCATTGTACTGACTGCTGTGTACTGCAGGCAGAAGGGAATGCTGATATTGAGAGCTGGTGCACATGGACAGATGCCGCGCTGCTGCCAGGAAAAATGCGTCCGAATGTGTCTCTAAGCAGAGCTATGTAGGTATTTGATAATTACTTGCTAATGACTTCGGAGCCCCGACAAGCAGAGCTCCGAAGGTGAAGCGTTCATCCATCTCTCTGACAGTCATGAACAGTTAAACCATGCGTAGCTGCCAGATGTGTTGCAAGCTCCTCGCTCTCTCTCCCCGTGATGTCACGTTTTCTAAACCCTTTAGCTCGCAGCGTGAGGTTTTTTGGCCAGAGTGCCCCCTCTTCCCAAAATATGAGAAAAAAAAAACTGTTTTGAGGGTTTTGAGGTCTGATGGCAGATGAAGGAGGTTTTACATCAGTGGAGCAGGTTCTGCTCTCACATCTACAGCTACAGTAGGTGGGGGTTATCCTGTGTTTAAGAGAGAGACTGTTTGATCCCCTCAGATGGGGAGTGGTTCAAAAAGTCATTCTTCTCCTCACACAGACACACACACTCAGAGACACACACACACACACACACACACACACACACACACACACACAGAAACACACACACACACAGAGTCCTGTCTCCATGACTTCAGAGGACATTGTATTGACTTAAACTGATTTCCTGGAAACACACTCTAACCACAGTTACTACTTGCCCAACCATAACCCAACCTCAACCTGACCTAGTTTTCACCTCAAAATATCACGATTTACTTTATGTAATCTTGCTTTTTGTCCTCATAAGGAAGATAAGTCTCCATAATTTTACGACTTTATAAACAGAGTAAGGTCCCCACATCATGCATAATACCTAGAAGACACCCACACACCTACACACTATTCTCTAGCCCTTTACCCAAACCTTTACCATTACACCTCAATGCCTCACTCTAACCCTTTTGCCCTGCCCTGTCCTCTTACCCCCCCAACCCTCAATGTATCAACCTCTAACTTAATCTTTATCTTATTCTAACACTTAACCTTATAACAGCCCTTTGCAATAAAGAGAACCAACCAAAATGTCCTCACTCCGTATGGTCTGTGTTCAAAATGGTCCACAAAGATCTAGGTACAGTATACACACACACACACACACACACACACACACACACACACCTACACACACACCTACAATGGTGCTCAGATGTTGTAGCTGCACCTGAGGGACAGATATACCTCGCTCATGACCTTTCTTCATCTCTCTGCAGTCTGAGAGGAGAGTGAGGGATCATGGTGGTGGTAGTTGTGTGTGTACGAGTTAGTGCGGTAAATGTAATATGAGACAAAGTGTAGTACCACTCTGTTCATGTGCTCTGTAGTTAGCAGCTCCTCTTGCCATAGGCAGAGGCACGTGTGCGGTGAGGCTTTGTTTGCGGTCGCAGAGCTCCACTGAAAGTAACAAGTTTGATTTTACACCTGGGGCAACGGTATGTGTGCGGTGCTTTATGTGTTTCTCTGAATTGGAACCCAATTAGGTTTTATTAGAGTGTAAAACATGGCAGCATATCAGCTAAACTAACTACATAAGCGAGTTGGCATGGCTTTAATACTTAGTCATTCACTGGTGTGCCGCTCCAGTTCATGAGCTAAACAAAGATATAGGCAGTTGCCGTCAGGGCCGTTGCTTTGAAGTGACTGGAGCTTTAACTGGAAGGCATCTCGTGCCGTTTTCTGCTGGCGGGAGTGATATAATCTTTGTTTACATCTGTCTCTGGTTTCTCTGTCATTACCTTGAACTTGCCACAATGTGCCAATTGTTCTTGGATGCAGATTTGTCATTTCTCTTCTCCCTCTTTTCGTTTTTGTTCCGTGCACAGTGGCTGTTTTTGCACAGCTCCGTATCTTTCTCTCTCACAAAGGGACTCCCATAAGCTTTCAATGGAAGGGAAACCTCAATGTATCAAATAGCGCTTACATCAGGCTCCTACCCTGCTAACTCACCACTCTGTGGAGGAAACCCAGGGTGCCGAGTCAGGTAGGGCAGAGGGGAACATGAAAGGCTGACACTGACTAAACTCACCGCAGAAGTGCGGGAGCGCCGACCGAGCCAGGTCGTACCAACGTCATGGCTCCTTCTGCTGGTGAGTTGCCTTGGCGATTTATTGCTGAGTGTGTGGCGGTAATAGTAGAGAGATCAGCGTAATGCTCTGCAAAAAATCCAGCCAATTTTCCAAAGCAACAACTTAAATTGTAAAAAAAAAACTGCTTAAAACAAAAACAGCTTCTCTTAAGTGCACTGTCCTTTATGCTGATTAAAAGTGAAACAGGCCGCAAATTACATAATACACTATACCCTGTTATTTTTCCTTTCAAATGGAGCTTTAATATTCGTTCCTTGCGGACGGCTGTTGCAAATGTAATAAAGCCGTTTGGCCCCGAGTGTGAACCCGAGTCTTAAGTGTGTGTTGTTGTAGTGACACATAGGGGAAGCTGGCTCCCTCTTCCTCGCCTGGCCACATAGAGAAACTATGAACCCTTACTGTAAGTGTGACAGCTTAATGATGCCCCGCATTTCCATGACCTCCCTACCCTTCAAACACACACACAAACACACACACACTCTATGTGTTTAGCAGCGGGAGATGCCCACAAGTGGCTTGTTGTACTCTTGTGTACTCATATTAACTCTTGTTTTCATCAGCGTTGAGATCACTTCCTCTCAGAAATGAAGGTTGTCCCTCAAAAGCGTCCGAATCGGTCGTAAAATCAGATGAAAAGTGGAAAGTGGTTGTTTTATTAGCCGTTGATGTTGAGCACAGTTTGAGAGCACGCCCTCCTGTTTGAGAAACACAAACTAACCGTGCTTTCATTGGCCACTCAGACGTATTATGTCGATAAATATCATGTTTTACACTTTGCGGGTTCTATCATTCTCCCTGGGAGCCCGGAGTTTACACACTTCAGCTTCTGCCTATTTATTTTTCATCTCTAAATTAGACGCTCATGCGCTGCACTATGGGACATGAAAGGACATGCCACTCCTGTTTACCTGTCTGGTTTCCTGAGGTCATGTAGGCCACATTACCACCTACATGCCTGACTAATTTCTGCTACGTCTGGATGCTCCTCACCTGCAGTGGCTGGAAATCTTTCCCAAGTATGTTCTATTAAGGCCGCTAAGCCCCCTGTGACAGAGAACGTGTGTATTTTTCCGAACAAGGCCGAGTACACACGCAATGGCATTTTTCCGTGCAGATGCAATGCACTTTGGGAGGAATATCTCTGGAATGTCGGCGGAGGTTGTTTTTTCCGTTTGCGCCCATCTTTTGTGATGGTAAGAATTACTCACCACCTTGACAGATAAGCATCGGATCGATCTGCGAGGAGCAGGAATGCGGAGGGAGAGGGAGAGCCCCGGTGGTTGCGCAGCACGGCGCCACCCGCGGGCTCCACCTTTCGAACTTTTACTGTTTTAAACTTTATCTCTCCACTCCTGTCTCACCCTGACATTTGCATTTGAAGTGAGGCACCTCAGAAGATCAGTCTTTGTGAAAAGAGTTTTTCAAGAAATTCCTTCAGATGTTATCATGTTCGTGTTTGTTTCCCCTCGAACATCTCTGAACGATAAGTCGAATCTTCAACACAGAGGTGGAACACACACAGGATCTCGAATGAAAACTTTCCACACTGATTTGGTTTCTCTGCAGGAGGAAGTGGGATCAAACAGAAAAACGACTGCTTGATGAAAACTGTTTGATTTGTTTAGGGTATCTGAAACCAAAAGACACCTGAGGCGCACCTCTGTGGTGTCCGGACCCTTCTATTACCTGCTAAGCTCTTCTCCTCCACCTGCTCTCAGACTAATGATTTGCTCTGTCCTGCATCACTGCGTCCCTGTGATCACCTGATTGCACCTGTTGCACTGCGGCTCCAGTTTGTGTTTCATCTTTTAGCCCGTGAACTGTCGAGGCCCTCTGGGCAGTGGCACATTTGGATCAAACGGGCAACATTTACATACAGGGGCTAATTTATGATTAAGCACATAGTGTACTCCAAATCTATTGTTATTATTGTTAGTAAGTAATTTTTTTAATAAATATAAACAGGGGTAGTTCAGGGGCCAATCAGATTTCAGTGCCCCCCTGGCCCCACCCCTGGATCCGCAACTGCTTCTGGTCTGTCAGCTCAACACTTTGGTCTGGATTGAAACACGTCCTAGGTGTTCGGTAGTTAAGATCGAATACTTGGATCGATGAAATTAACATTAGCATTTTAGCATCTTAGCAATAGCTAAATGCGAAGCCTCACTCAGCCGCTAGCATGACCAAAACCTCTTAATCATTTTTATTTTATGGTTTTTATTCATTTGTTATGTTGATCTGTTCAATACCTTTGATGGTTCATGTTAAAATGTTTATATTTAAATGTTCGTTAGAATTCCCTAAATGGTGTCATTACACACTTTGTCCAGCAGAGAGCAGTGACAACGGTTTTTTAACTTTATGACAGATTTGAGGGTTCTTTATTGAACATTTCCACTAATGTTTTGTAAGATAAGATGATAAATCTTTACAATTGCCAGAATTACTGATTTCACTACCTGCCTCTGACATCCGGTACTGTTCATGTTTTAAAGTTACTGTTGAATCAACATTACTGAGATTTCTGGCTTTGAAAACTGTGGGTGTCGCAACTCCTCAGCTGCCGATAAATAAAGAATCAAATTCTTCAATAGACGTTTAATAACGCTGGCAAAATATTTTTACTAACTTGATTTAAAAAGTCACGATAAAACTACTTCAAAAACCTCCTAGAAGAAAAGCAGCACATTACATGAGGAATCTTAAAATACATTTCAGAGAATGGTTTCCAACTCTGCTGTATTTCAACGTACATCATCTGTTTCCTGACGTTGCCAGAAAGCGCCAGAGTGTTTTTCAGTCCATCCTGCGGGCAGCCTCTCGTTTGGCCTGTGCAGTGTTGCTGCACAGTATTCTGTTATTGCGTGTTGTTTTTGATGCTGGCTCCTTTCTGCAATCACATCAACGATGGCAGCGAGAAGCGTGCGTTGGGGGAAGCAGCTTTTTCGTGCCTCCTCGCTGTAAGTGCTTAATGTTGTTGTTATTATTCTCCCAGAGGTCGGTGCCCGTCCAACAGCCAGCTGCTTCCTCCTCTGATGTGCTCACACGTGTTGCTCTTTCCGTTTACCTCATGATGGAAAGGGACACGGGGCTGTTATAAATCACCACCACGCACAGCTAGGTGACACACTCGCATGTGATTGCAAAATTTGTTTCTCATGTTTTCGCAGTGATTTGTTTCGACCAGCCGGTGTCCGTGTTTACAGGTTTCATTCCTTCCATGCCACAGAGTTTCTGTGAAGGCCAGCCGACCATCGGTGTGTCGGGTGGGCAGGGGTGATTGATCTTCTGCATATCGAATAGCTGCAGAGCCGTTTTCAGTGTAACAGGAAGGATTATTATCAGTCAGGAATGTAGCTGGCACACTGGACGGATTTTCAAGAACGTCAAGACTCTGCCCGACCTTTAGAAGTGAGTGGAACAAACTCACAAATCAGTTCATAAATGTCAACATGACTAAAAACTCCTGTTCCTCCTGAACAATGAGAGCGATGAGAGGGGGAATGATGGGAGTGGTGTGGAGCGCCGGAGCATGGAAATATTTCTTGTCCTAATAGGGATTAATATACACAGAAAATAAAGTTTAAGTGTCTCAAATTCTTTTTTCTTTTTTGATTTCTTGTGTTTGGACTTGCATTGAAAGGGAAACACTACCACTCCCATTTGTCCTGAGGTCGTGTTCCAGCCAGTGATAGCTGCAGTTCCTGCACAAAATTAACAACATGTGGTGTCGTGTTCACCATGTAGGGGGGGGGGGGGGGGGGGGGGCATCAAGGTGTTTGAGGTCAAGCAAAACCAAGCGCTCAGGGGCTGGGCTGTGACATGTTGATAAATTTGAGGCTGTGAAATTTTATGGGCTATTACCATTGCGCATCTTGCACCCTGCTTTCCCAAAAATTGAATTATCCAATAATCAGAGGGAAACGGAGATGCTGTCCAACAGCAGGACAGTTCCAACTGTTCTCTGGATCGGCTCCTGCTTTCCATCGCAGCGGTTCAGTGAAAACAAGACTAAATGCTCTCAAGTGATAATTACAACAAGCCCTATCATGTCAGTATAAATCTGCAGCAAGTAACACATTGTTCTGAATTCAGGCCAGACAATAGACAAACATGTTTTTTTACATGCAAATACATCGAACGTGACTCTCTTCATTTAACATCTTTCCATTCTTAAAGCATAAGCTCTGTAAAAAGGCCATTTAAAGTTGGAGAACCTCAAACAGGGGACCTCCGATGCGCTCATCCGTGCACACGCACTCGCATTCTTTGAGCTGCCGCCATCCCCGTCACTCCCCCAGCTCCCGCAAGGCATTTAGAATTAATCCCCCTGAAAAGCAAGGAGTTTGTTAACTCTGACATCACACATGCACACGCGGCTGTAAATCTAACTTCAAATCTTAAAAATACCTTTTTTGTTTAAAAAAGAAAAAAAGGCCTCCTCCGCCCTTTCTCCTTCTTCATCTCCTTGAACTCATCTTCCACTCTTCTGCTGGACTGCCTTATCTTTCCCTGTGATGTTGCGGCAGGCTGGCTTCTGCAAGAAACTCGTGTTGAATGAAAAAGGTAAAATAAAATCTGACCTCGGAGAACAGAGTCACTTCTCTCCACATGCAACATATCATCACATTTGATGACTTGTTGCAGTAAAATCTGTTTTCCTGTGTAAACTATATAGACTGTCCTGCATGTGGTAAGCTGTGGAGATTTTATGGGACCGAAAAGCCAGCTAGAGCCACACGCACATACACACACACACACCGTACACACACACACACAATACACACGCACTCTTGCACACACGCACACTCACACACTTCTGTGTAACTTTGCATTGGCAGCTTCTTAAAGGTTTAGTGACAAAGTAGCAGTTACCACAACATATTCCCGTGAATGAACCTTTGGATCGCGTTCAGCACATATGCTTTTATTTAGAGCTCTCGTTCTTGAAGGGAGCGAGGATATAACTCGTGCACCTCTGTTCACACAACTCCTTGGGAAGCTACGCAGCTTCTAAAATTCAACAGTCATGTGCTGTTAATTCTTTCTCTAGCGGTTCCTACACCTTATGTAAGGAAGTGTTGAAACATGACCCAGCTGCAGATGTCTGACCTGCACCAGTGACTCCTTTTATAATGATTCACAAACTGAATCCCCTCTCTTAGGTAACCATCACCAGTCCGCCCAACAGTGGCATAATATGTTTTCGGTAATTCAAGATCATTCAAAGTCCATCCGATTTAATTCTGCTTGGCAACAATCTGCAATAAAAAAACAGCTAATACTGCTATGAGGAGCTGATTTGTAGCCCACGTCTTGAACCCATATGTGGACCACTTTTAGCTTAGATTTGATCCTGAATTCAGCCAAACACTGCTGCCTGTCTGAGCTAACGTTAATCCTGTGCTGGAAAATACAAGTTTAAAACATAGACTATACCTAAAGATGGGGAACAGGTCTCCGCTTCCTCCCACTGTCCAGAAATGAGGCCAAAACATGGTCCATGTCCTTTCCACTAACATGGAGGAGCCTGGATTTATGACCCTATACTGCAGCGGGCCACCAGGAGGCGATTGATACTCTTTGGCTTTCATGAGCTGTCCTATTTTCAATATTTTTGTACATTCCATGGTTTAAACCAAAATATTTTCTTCATCAGAATAATAACCATTAGGATTTATTGCCATAAATTCATCCACCATTTTGTTTCATGACCAATTCCCTGCAAACCTGGCATTCCCAACAACTTGTGTATATTCGTAATTAGCAAATGCTAACATGCTAAATATATACATATATACATATTGGCCAAATTTAGTTTTTTTTTTTCTCACTAAAACCCCTGGCATCACAGTTTTGTTGTCTGTTTCTTGGCAAAGTGTCAGCATCAACAGGACTCTATTTTATCGGGAGCCTCAGACTTGTGTTGTCAGAATCTACAGCCGGAAGGCAAGGCATTTCCAGTCACTATGAATCACCAAATACCTGCAGGAAGTGGGTGTGGCTGTGATTCACAGAGGCTTGATATCAGCTTCTGACTGGTGCTGTCTCCCATCTAACTTTTTCTAGCTTTCTTTCAAATGGACCACGTTATTGGTTCTGTGTAAATCTATTGTCCATATTTAGACCAGATAGGTAGAGGCTGGATCTGGCAGCTGCAGGTCCACCACCAACAGCCACAGGAGCCCTCCTAATGCACCTGGGCTTTTTTTAACAGCCATGTTATGAAGCTTTTTGATAGGGTCATAGTTTCCCACAATGTGATACTGCTGGCATCCAAGCGTTTGGTTTCTCCCTAATACTCGGTGCTGGTTGCAGCACTTTCCCACATGCCTCTCAGGCCACATCAGAGCACAGATTCTTCCAGAACAACACTGCTTTTATCTTTGTCCTTTTACAAAGAGGGTCATTCTGCAACCGGCCTTGACTGGGCATTCCTCCCTCTGTGTAATTCACACCTGGTGTCTCTCAGGTGCACCTTCAGATAAGCCCTGGTTTTGTCCCTTATGTACTGAGCTCGTCGTATCACCGTGCTCACGTAGGGCTGAACACAGTGAAGCCGTCTTCCCTTTCCTTCCTGGAAGGTTTGAAGACTACTCACCCTCTGTCCACCTTTTGTTTCACGGGCTCTTCCACAGCAAATCAAGCCAAATCAAGTGGGCAATTCTCACACGCAACAGTCCCACTGAATTGTGGAGACAGTGCGTCAGGCAACATATCTATGTTAAAGCAAGGTAGATTTTCCTCGTTGGATTCTTTTGGTTTAATTTATCAATCTAAGGGAGTTTTGTGGCCGGAGGCATTATGTTTTAGGGATGTCCCTCCCATCTTTTTGAACACATTATCTCTTCAAATTAGGTTCAAACATTCACTTTGATTCAAGGATGACTTGAAGGTCAAAGTCAAAGATCAAAAGCACTCTGAGCTCACAAATCACATTTTTTATCTTGTGAACGCGATATCTCAAGTTCAAGGTCACTTTGACTTTACGTATCACAGTTTTGGTTTCGTGAACACAGCATCTCAGGAATACAGTTAGGAAATTTGTTTAAATTTGGTAAAAACGTTTACTTGGACTCAAAGATGAGGTGATTTGATTTTTTGTGCTTTGCCTTGTGAGCACGTTATCTTAAGAAAGTATTTAGAGAATCCTTGCAAATTTAGGTTCAAATTTTCTCTTGGATTCAGGGATAAACTGAATAGATTTTGGGCGTCAAAGGTTTTTGCTTCTTGAACAACACATGATATCTCAAGTCTGGCTTTAGGGAATTACTTTTTGACCAGTTGTCACTTCTACTCAAAGATTGATTGATTCGATTTCAGTGGACGAAGGTAAAGGTCATGGTCAACTCATATGAGATGTATGAGTCTTACAAGTGCAGGGCAGTACTCGTAGCTCTCAGGTGGATTGCAAGTAAATTCTGCAGGAGGGAGAATACCAACATGTCCATCAAGGCAGGAGAGAGCGCAGCTTTTTGGTTTTCCAGTCTTTAGTTTACCACTCAGGTTCTCCAGATTATTTTTAGATGTGTGCATGTGTCAAATCACAATGCAGAAAAACTCCCCCCTCCTTTCCTGTGTGAGTTCGTGTGCGTGTGGTATTGAGGATAACTGTCATGCTCTTAAACTGATGCCCACTGGCTGTCTGCATATGATGGGTTGAGTCAGACCACCCAAGAGGACGGCTGAAGGGCCCACAGGGATGAGCATATACAGTATGGGCGTATTTGTAGTGTGAGTGTGTGCGTGTGTGCGTGTGGGGGGGAGAGAGAGAGAGTAAGATGTAAGAAAGCGTGTGAGGGGGTTGTAGTGAGAAAGGTCTTTTTGTAAGAGGCTGTGGCTCTAAAACAAACCAAAATTGTCGTAGGATCAAGATGATAGGGGAATATTTTCCACTCATGTGGTGTCATGTTTTTAAGTCCAAGATGGAAAAATTCAAACTTTGCCTGAAAAGTTATCTAATAACAAAAGTACCATTTTATCTCAAGCAATCTGTTCTTAACTATAAAATCTGAGCGTGCAACTTCTGAGCTTGCACTTCTGAAATCATGTTTATAGAAAGGTCTCTGATAAATGTGCGGAGCTGTTTAGAGTATAGACATTTTACAATATTTTCAAATGATTTGGAAGATGTTGCATCTTCGTGGCAAGAGCTTTGTGCTTTTAATCTTATTATACTAACATCAAATACTCCTTATCGTGGTATATAAGTAATTAATGATGGGGTGAGAGACATCTTTATGCTTTTGGCCTGATGAACACACACACACACACACACACACAAACTCCCACCTTCAAAAAGCTGTCCTGTTAGTAGAAGATGTAATCTGTGCTTCCTTCACCCGGAGCTGCTAAATAAAAGCCCTCTTTATTGGATGGCCTCCACTCCTGTGAATGTGTGTTTATGCCCACGTGTGTGACGTGATGGTGTCGGTGATCACAGATTTCTCTGTCTGCAGAAAGTCCTCCACACATCACAGATCACAGTCCAGACACGTTGCTTTGCTTTGTCTACCATTTGCTCCTGCATGAAGTCCGTGTTGCTCCCTCTTAACAAGGCAGTTTTTGTTTGTTTGCAGACGTGGATGAGTGTGCGACAGGTAGACACACATGTGGCCCCGATCAGACGTGCTACAACACAAGAGGCTCCTACACCTGCCAGTGTCCTCAAGGCATGCAGAGGAACGGAGACCACTGCGTCGGTGAGGTCTTTAAACACTCGCTTTTTATTTGCAATGCATCCCACTGCTCACATCCTCACTATCTCCCCTGTGCATTGTGTGTGTCCGTGTTATTTCCGGCAGACAGAGACGAGTGTGCCCAGACCCACTACTGCATGCACAGATGTGTTAACACCCAGGGCTCGTACTACTGCGAGTGCAACGAGGGTCACAAGTTGGCCAGCAACAACCACAGCTGTGTCGGTAAGTCGCTGCAAAGCCATGTGTGATCGTGTGTGTGTTTGTGTGTGTTTATGTGTGTGTGTGTGTGTGTGTGTGTGCGTGTGTGTGCACGACATCGAATTATAAAAAACAGTTGGATTTAGTGCTTTGTTATTCACAGGCAGCCTGTCAGACATTTTGTGTCGGAGCAGTTATCCACCCTAATCTGCACAATTACCAGGCTGACTTATAATAGACTCAGGTTCCTGCTGCTACTTGCACGCCAAATACAAACGGCAAGAGTGTATGATAATAATAATCATAATTACATATATTTATATCTAACTTAAGGAGAACTTTCGGTAGACTGCAAAATCACACACATGGGGCCAACAGAGAATTAAATGTAATACATGATCAAACATAAGGGCAAACAAATGAGCATTAACGAGGCTAATTGATATAAATTCATGAAAAGAAGTGAGATATTAAATCGTCTCGTGTCATCCCCAGCGGAGGATGACAGTCCAGGGTTTTTCTCATGCCCCTGGTTTTCTCGGGATGCGGCTATTTTGAGGTTTGAACAAAACAAGCGGTGCACGAGTTGTTGATGCTTGGAGGCTCGGAGCTATCCTGAGATTGACCGTGCAACCTGAAGCACACAGCAAATCTCCCCAGAAGTCGGAGGAAGTTATTGAAAATGTCTTGCTGTGATGAAGAGCTTTTCTCTCTGAAAAGTATTCAGAGAATCCATCAAAAGCCGTGACTGGTTCTCAGCTGTGTTCAAACATGTGTACAGTACAGTGTGTGTGCGTGTGTGTGTGTGCGTGTGTGCGTGTGTGTGTGTGTGTGTGTGTGTGTGTGTGTGTGTCTTTCCTATAGTGGGGTACAACTACCCTATAAGAAATAAACGAGTTAGTTATGACCTTCACAACATCCTTATAGAAAATGTGCTTTTGTTCCAGATGTGAATGAGTGTGACGTGCAGAGTCCCTGTCAGCACCACTGCTACAACCTGATTGGCTCATTCCTCTGCCAGTGTGACCAGGGCTACGAGCTGGCACAGGACATGGTCTCCTGCCAAGGTGGACGCGCACACACATGCATGCGCACAAAAATATGTATTTCAAAGCAGCACATCACATTCCCGATTGCTAACGTGCGCTATCTCATCCCCTTTCTGTTTGTTTGTGTGTGTGTGTGTGTGCATATTTCCTGTACAGATATTGATGAGTGCAGCTTCTCCAGCTACATGTGTCAGTACCAGTGTACTAACAGCCCAGGAAGTTACTCCTGCGAGTGTCCAGAGGGATATCAGCTCCAGGGAAACAGGATGTGTCAAGGTACTGCACTCCTCCTTTTTTTTTTCTCTCCCCTTTTTCCCTCTATCAATCTTTATTAATCCCCTCTCCGTTTGTTTATTTCTCTGTCTTACCCTCCTCGATGTTTTCACACTCAACAAAGTTCCCAAAGTGAGTTCTCCCCCCCCCCCCCGGCTCCCCCCTCTCTACCTCCCTCCTGGCTCTTCCTGAACACTTTGGAGATAAGTGTAAAGGGAAACTCGATCGTCGCTGTTATCGTCCACTATTCTACCTCACTTCAGCAGGACTGAGACTCACCCTCTCTCAACCAGTACTGTCATGGAAAGAATGCGGAGGTTAGGCAACACAAAGTTTCACACAGCAACTTTGTGTTGCCCGGCCGAGCCACCTCTGTGAATTTATATGCATGATGCTGGTTTCTTGAAGTGGATTTATTTGAAGCGCCGGCATTCGCTCACAGGGCGAGCTGTTATTTTTTCCTCTCCCCCCTCGGTCAGGTGCAGGGCTTTATAGGGGCAGCCATGAATTCGCCCGGTTGTGTCAGGGGGAACCTTTCAGGGATGAATCCAGGTTGCTGTGCCAGAAATAGCCCTGCGGTCTGGGGCACGTTTGATCAGACTATTTTCACGGTGCTACAGGGAAATAGCTGCAGTCAGGCCTGTGTGGGGCTGCATCCACACTGGGGCTTCCCTCTCGTGTTTCCTCTTCACAGCTGCTGGAAATGCAGCAACAACACCAACCCCCAAATTGTCCTGAAAAGCCGTTTTTCAGACATGAACTCTGGAGAATGTACGGACATTTGGCTCTTGAGTTTCTGGAGGTTGCCTTTCACACACCAACAATGCAGCAGGAGATTCTCTGCACAGAAGGGTTCAAAACACAGAAATCTCACGGGGGGTATTGATCACATTTTTTAATTTACACCCTTATCACCAAAAGCTCTCTCTTGGCACCGCATTTGAATCCTGAGACATTTGCTTTTCTTTTTGTTTTGCGTCTGTCCCGTGTATGACACTTCATAAACAGCCCCACCTGCTTGTGGTGAAAGTCTGAAGCCTCTCACTCGGACACTTGGTTCTCACATAGAGCCCCTCCAGGGGTTGCATGATTCAAAGCAGCTAAAGTGTGCAGAGTTTGTTTGGCCATGTTCCTAAACTGAAGGACAGTAGCATCGTCCTTCAGCTATTTCTGACCGGTCAATATTTATTTCTTCCCTGTCTCTCTGTGCCAATCACAAGACATAAATGAATGTGAGACGGGGACCCATAACTGCCAGGATGATGAAATGTGCTGGAACTATTACGGAGGCTTCCGCTGCTATCCCAGAGACCCCTGTGAGGCACCATATGCCAAAACCTCTGAGAAGTCAGTAAACATCATCGACCTCTTTTGTTTCACCATCAGCGCCGCTGCCAGTTTCACAGAGATTTTCGTAATTGTTGTGTGTTTGCAGCCGCTGTATCTGCCGTTCTCAGGCCGAGTGCCAGGGTCTCCCACCATCAATTGTCTACAAGTACATGAGCATCCAGGCTGACCGGACCGTGCCAGCAGACGTGTTCCAGATTCAGGCCACCAACATCTACTCCAACACACACAACACCTTCAGGATCAAGGCTGGGAACGAGGCAGGGGAATTCTTCCTGCGGGTAAGAGCTTAATGGGAATCTTTTTCTTGTTTTTTGTATGGCATGTAAATCTGGTGGAGGGTGTATCAGGTGATAATCAGCTTCCTTTAGGCTGCACATACACAGTGAGCCAAAGGCTAGCTTTGGCCTAATTCACAGTGACAATGCTAACCTGTTAGTGCCCTGCAGGTATAACGTATACCATGTTCAGCATAGACTGTATTTAAATTTGGAAGACATGACTGCTCCCAAAAGTAAAGCCAAAGCGTCTCACCTGGTGGTTGGCTGCAGTATAGGTCATAACCCCTACCCCCTCCATGTATGTAGATGGGACATGGACCGAACTAATAATCACGAACGTCTGAATGAAGACTGCAAAACCAACAGAAATTGATTTAATATAATATGCCATATCCCACCAGTGTTAAAATGGTATAAAAATCTGTATTCACATACTAACTATTAATGTTTTATTGCAGCGTTCCAGCAATGTGAGCGCCATGCTGGTGCTCACCAAGCCTCTGACAGGCCCCAAGGAGTACGTCATAGACCTGGAGATGATCACTCACCATCTGACCATGAACTACCGCTCCAGCTCACTGCTGCGGCTCACCATCATAGTCGGGCCATACGCCTTCTGAGCACCTCCGCAATTCCCAACAGCCCACACAAGTCCGGTTCAGGAAACATAGCAGTGTAGCACAGCAGATGCCTGTTTTAGCATAAAATACTGTACATTTTTCATAAAATACATGCATATAACATATAACATAGGCAGTTTCAAGACTCTTCCAGCAGCAAGTCAGTTCAAAATGGCTCAAGACAGACCAGTCCATGTTGTGATATGACCACTGGGCATCTCTTTCTCTCCAGGTGCTGGGAGGCATATATGAAAAGAGCAGTGGCACTCCGAAAAAGACGCCTAGTGGACACACACCCTAACGTGGATGAATTCTTTTGATGCAGCTGCACCCACATTTATCACTTTGTTACGACCAGCAGTGCTCACAATAACCTGCTTGTACATCAGTGAAGCACTCTGTCGTAAGCCAGACAGGAAAAAAAATCATATTTTCTTTATTAATATACAAGACAAATATCCAGTATGAGCTTCTTTTGATACTGAAGTATTTTTTTTTTTAAATCATGTGCTTTTGTTGATAAATGTCGTAGGGGTTAGTGCTTCTGCGCCACGCTATTCATGCAAGTGTCTGTACAGTTTTACTCATGAGTAATAATTTCCAGAGGAGTCCAGAACAGTTCAGAAGTGTCAAGGGAGGGAATTTGCCTGTGAGTTGAGAGACTGCTTAACTTTGTACGACAACAGGATTCGTGCTCGTGGACTTTATTGACAGGAGTTAAGTTGTGTACATACCTAGGTAACAAATCTATGTGTGTGTGTCTGTTTGTGCGAGTGTTTGTGTGTGTGGATGAGTGAGTGTGAGTGTGTGTGCCTGGCTTTGTTTTTGCATGCAAGCAAGTGAAAGTGTGAAACACGGAGGGGGAGAAAAGGAAAGAGTGAGAAGGAGCTTGTTCTCTGCCGCAGGTTGATGTGGTTGAGCTGTTTATGTGTTTCTTTGATGCCATCCTGTAACAGCCCTCGGTCACAGAGGCAATAACCAAGATTTCTGAACCCGAGAGCACTCCACAGGAAATAAGGCATTCTTAACATGCCTTGGCCAATTGACCCCTCATTGGTGCTACTGCGGATCCCCGAGAGAAACAACTGGGCTTTCTAATGTCGGCCCCAGTCCAGAACACGCACCGGCACCAGGCTGGCGTGCCAGATAAAGATAATTACAGTGCTTCGCCATGTACCGATAGTTCATTTGTGAAACAGGGGGATATTATTAAAGTGTTAATACAATGCCGCCACACTTTTTGAAGAGGGGTACTCTTTCACTACCTGCTTCGCTTTTCGTGGCTCCGCGTATCTGTTCTGGCTTATTGCTGAAACACTGTACACTTTAGACACATTGCACTGAAAACCACATCAGAAATCGACATTGTTGTCTGCAGCGCTCTGCAAGTGTAGAAACTCATCCATCTTTGCCTGGAAGTCTTTTTATGTGGTTTCTGCAGTGATCACGCAATAGTGCCTTAGAGGTATAAACACAAAAATGTAACACTAATCAGTCATGCTGTCAAGACTGTTAATCATTGAAATGCCCTAATTTTTCTCTTGTATTTAAAATATATTTTGTCATATGTACCTTATATTGATTGTACTCTGAAGAGCAAAAATTATATTGTTGAATAAAACATGATGGATAAATGGGGTGAAGTGTTTTTGTGTGTTTTTTTTAATAACTAAAAGAGCAGACAACTGATTTTAAGAAACTACTACAGTTCCCAGTCTAAACTTAGTAACGCTCAGGAGTTACTTCAGAATTATTTCTTGTCATAAGTGAGTCCTCCTCAAACGATTCTACAAAATACTTTCTCTTTTTTAATGTTTGTGTCCTGGATGTTGTGTGAGGAGCTTTTTATACACAGTCTATGGTGAAGAGTGGGAGTTTGTGTTCATCTGGTTTATCTGAAGTGAACCATTTATAGTCAATGTTCTCCATAAAATGAAACTAGTAATTCTTTCATAATTTGCTTGTTGGCTATTTCAGAGGGCTGTTGAGCAACCAACAGAATCCTCAGACCCAAGGGCAAAACTTTTCAAAATAAAAGCTCTGTAGTTCAGCTCTATATAAAGCATTACAGGGACAAAACAAATATGCTTTTATCTTAAAGACAAATTGCTAAGGAGGAGGTGATTCTATGAATGTTATTGTCATAAGAAGGATCAGCAACTGCTCAGCCGTGACCCCTGTGTTAATCCAAATAATCAAATCATCTAAAGGATCTGACCCACCAGTTGCCAACAAATAGTTTTGAAGAAGACATGTTGAAAGCCGAAAAATATGAACGGTTCTCGAGTGCCACATAGAGACAGACGTTTGTGGACTCAGTGGGTAGAGGCTGTTTCTCCACTGTGCAAAGGGAACGAGATCTGACTTCATCTACAACGTAATGGAAAATGCAGTGGTTGAGTGAAATGCTCAGCTGCTCCTCTCGGCTTTTGGGAAAACATGAGGATGATTTATTCTGGATATAAGAATGATACATTCTGTGAACATGATGCTGCCGCCATCATTCTGTATCTATCTTGTTTAAAGGAATCCAGAGGGGGACATAGTAATATAGTATGTTGAGGCTGTGTGCGCTGAGGGACAAATGTGCATGCAGCCTGCACACAGACACACACACACACACACACACACACACACAATATATTAAGAAGTGAAATTGGTTGGGAGTGGTTTTATGGTAAGTTGTTACTCAATCATACTTCTGTCGAGGGCTTAAGTCAGAGCAGTGCTGGGATGTGTAAGATGATACATGATGTGTCATTGTTCCCCTGGCCCCTTCTTCAGCTCCCTGCTCACTGGAGTCATGTTTTTTGCTGCATGTGCCTGATTCAACCCCCTTGGACAGAGAAAAAAATTGCTCGTCCACTTTTTCTGTGACTCAAGCACCGAGCACCGAACATCCTTAGAAGCGCAACACTTTCAGTTCCTTGGTCTTGGTTAATATTCTCCTCGTGGTAAGTGGTGGAGATAATTAACTTTATCTTCCCTGCATGTAGCTCGGCCTTCATTAATTACTGTTAGAAGATCAGGGCCTGAGTCATTGGCTGCAGATCATACAGAAAAAGAAAAAACTTGTGAAAGTTCAGTGAGTTTGGATGTTTGTTCACCTCTCTAATCATCTGTTTTATAATCTGAACTGCTCTGGGGTCAGATTTTCAAGAACTGAACAGTCATTTATCCCAGCTGTCTGTCAGATTTGGCCAGAAGCAATTGGATGTATCAGTGTCACGGGATGTTTTGTAACATCATCAGTCAGTGAAGATGACAGGGTTTAGGGCCACTGATCTCCCCGTTTATACTCTGTGCTCAGTAATCAGTGCTTAGGTTGTGGTCAATTTGATCAAAGAGGATTTTGTTGAAGAAGATGCAGCTTCCTGAATAATGTTCTTAAAGGTGCCCACTGGAGTTTGCTTGTGAATAAATGTTTATATTAATGTTCAGTGTTTCTCACTTAAATACATTGTGTATTGTTCAAGGCAAACAAACAGACAACTGTGTTTTCTTGCTCATGAAACATTTGTACAACTTTCCCCAGCCCGAGGACAATGTTTTTTTATCAAATATTTAAACTGGTAAGCTTCATTCAAGATAAACCTGATGACATCATCAAGGTAACCTTCTCCTTTAAACAATAAAGGTTTTACAACCACAGGTTAACTCATTACGGGGTCTCAAGGTTTGGCCCTTTTCTGTAACACTTAAACATTGAATCTGGAGTCTATAAAGATGCTGAAGGTTCTGGGTAGGACAGGTTTGCCCGCTTGGTTTTCCAGCATTGATGACAAAAATCAAAATCCCTCACTTTTCATTGTGTGTCGGCCTCATCTGCCTCAGAGCATCACAAATAAGCAAAAAAACAACCCACTTCTGGGATGGTGAAGCAGAGTTTACAGTGCGACAGAACTACATTAACTTAGACACCAGTTGGCTCCGTTGTTTTCCAGGTTTGAACTCAGGGTCTAATTCACCTAAACGCTGTTGAAACTCTACTCATTTACTTCTTCTCACTGGGAAATAACTCACAATTACTTCATAGTGTGCTGTTACTTTATGTTGTCACCGGCTTGAGCTCTTTAGAGTGCGAGTCAGAGGTAAGAGGTGTTTTAATGGCAGGAAAGAGAGAGCGAGTGCATGAAGAGGTGAGAAATGAGTAGTTTATTGGACGACATTTGAGATCGGAAAGACAAAATGGGATGAGGTCACTTGTTAACGCTGGCAAAAAGTGCCACATGAGAGTGGCATAACCACACAAGGGCATTCATGGGGGAAACAAGCACACAAACACACACCTATGCCACTCAAGAAATCGCAAAGCTAACATTAACATGCACACGTCAAACAAATTAGCAGAACCACCCGTCCATGTGTGCATGTTTGTGTATGTAAATCGTGAACTCTGCTGCGATGGTATGCTGCCTGGTGCCACTGCATGTGGCTTTTGAACATGCGCCAGGTTGTAAACACTCAGCGCCTGGTGCCCGACCACAGATGTCGTTTCAATCAGCCTTCAGTCAGGCTGAAAAATAAATCCTGGAGGTCCATACCTGTGTGATTACATTCTCTAATTATAGTTTGGAGCAGTAACTCTGAGATTACTAAACGAGACGGGTCCTCAGGGTGTTGTGAATGTAATTATATCCTGACAATTAATAGGCCCGTTCCTCAGAGAAGAGTTTGTTACACGGTGACGTACCTGACTGTTTTTAGCTCGCCGGGGAAGCCTTTTGAATTATGGCATAATTACAAGGTAAAACATGATATAGAAGGATGATGTTTATCCCCAGGTACAGTAGCATTAAAGGCCTTTAATGATACAAGTCCATATCAGGGGAAAGTTTATATTGCTGCCGCACAGTGTAGTGCCTATCATTCACTGCTTGCTCAAAAGAGGAAGACGGAGTGCATCATGTCGACGGACACCAGTGGGTCCCTGAAGTGTTGCTTTGTTCAAAGGAGGCTTGAATCAAAAGAACTGAAGCAAGGAAACACATGTGTCAGTGTCTCAGAAAGGAAAACATGAAGGTAAAGGCTGAAACATGCTGAAAATGTATTGCTGCCTGGCTTTCTGCATTCTCCAAAGTGGCTTTCGACAAGATGTTGAAAAATCAAATGCTTTAAAAAATACTTGTTGTGGCTGACCTGGTAGTGGTGGAAGTAATTTTTAAGTTGGCCCTAAATTGTCCTGATAGCTATAATGATTTAGACAATGGGACTTGTACTATGAAGTGAGACTTGTACTATGAAGTGGAACTTGTACTATGAAGTTCTTTGGGTGGAGTTAAAACTGGAAAATCTATATACATGTGTACAATGGTGTTTAGACATCTTCTCAGGACAGTAAAGTTTTGGCTCTCATCTCTTTCTTCTGTTAGTTTTATTTGCACCTTCAAGAACTGGACAAATTTTGCCTTTATCACAATTAGCAAGTATATGTATAACGTTACTTTACATTATTGAAAAAAATATTTCATCATCATCCAGCAATTAGTTTTAACAATTAAACTCTAATCAAGATATGGCTTTAAAGTGTTGCTGCCTGATTATGTAGTGATGGAGTGTGAATCTCCGTGCTGGGCTCGGGTTTGCTCAAAGTCAAGGTGAGTCTGCCTGTCTGTCTGTCTAGACTGTCTGTCTATACTGTCTGTTTGGACTGTCTGTCTAGACAAACTGTCTGGACTGTCTTTCTAGACTGTCTGGACTGTCTGTCTGGACTGTCTGTCTACACTGTCTGTCTGTCTAGACGGTCTGTCTAGACGGTCTGGACTGTGTGGCTAGACTGTCTGTCTGTCTAGACTGTTTGAGTGTCTGTCTGTCTAGACTGTCTGTCTGGACTGTCTTTCTAGACCGTCTGTCTAGACAGTCTGTCTGTCTTGACTGTCTGACTGTCTCTCTGTCTACACTGTTTGGACAGTCGGTCTGAACTGTCTAGACTGTCTGTCTAGAGAGTCTGTCTGTCTAGACGGTCTGACTGTCCGTCTGTCTAGACTTTCTGGACTGTCTGGTCTGTCTGTCTAGACAGTCTCTCTAGACTGTCTGGACTGTCTGTCTGTCTAGACTGTCTGTCTGGACTGTCCGGACTGTTTATCTGTCTAGACGGTCTGTCTAGAGGTCTCTCTAGATGGTCTGACTGTCTGTCTGTCTAGACTGTCTGGACTGTGTGTCTAGACAGTCTGTCTGTCTAGACGGTTTGAGTGTCTGTCTGTCTAGACAGTCTGTCTAGACGGTCTATACTGTGTGTCTAGACTGTCTGTCTGTCTAGACTGTTTGAGTGTCTGTCTGTCTAGACTGTCTGTCTGGACTGTCTTACTAGACTGTTTGTCTTCTACAGACAGACTATCTAGACAGACAGTCTAGACACACAGTCTAGATAGACAGTCTAGACAGATACACGGGTAGTCTAGACAGACAGACCGTCAGACCGTTTAGACAGACAGACTGTCTAGACACACAGTGCAGACAGACAGTCCAGACAGACAGTCCAGACAGTCTAGACAGAAAGACACTCAAACAGTCTAGACAGACAGACTGTCTAGACAGACAGACAGTCAGACAGTCTAGACAGACCGACTGTCTAGACAGAAAGACTAGACAGTCTAGACAGAAAGACAGTCTAGAGAGACTGTCTAGACACACAGACAGTCCAGACAGTCTAGACAGACAGTCCAGACAGATAGACAGGCAGTCTAGGCAGACAGACAGACAGAACGTCTAGACAGACAGACAGTCTAGACAGACAGTCCAGACAGTCCAGACAGACAGACAGTCAGACCGTCTAGAGAGACTGTCTAGACAGACCGTCTACACAGACAGACAGTCCAGAGAGTCCAGACAGACAGTCCAGAGAGTCCAGACAGACAGTCTAGACACAGTCCAGACAGTCTAGTCAGACAGTCTAGACAGACAGTCCAGACAGACAGACAGACACTCAAACCGTCTAGACAGACAAACAGTCAGACCGTCTAGAGAGACTGTCTAGACAGACAGACAGTCCAGACTGTCTAGACAGACAGTCCAGACAGACAGTCAGACAGTCCAGACAGACTGTCAGACAGTCTAGACAGACAGACTGTCTAGACTGTCTAGTCTAGACAGACACACAGTCTAGACAGACAGTCTAGACAGTCTAGACAGACACTCAAATCGTCTAGACAGACAGACAGTCTAGACAGACAGTCCAGACAGACAGTCCAGACAGACAGTCCAGACAGTCCAGACAGTCTAGACAGTCCAGACAGATAGGCAGTCTAGACAGAAAGACAGTCTAGAGAGACTGTCTAGACACACAGACAGTCCAGACAGTCTAGACAGACAGTCCAGACAGATAGACAGGCAGTCTAGGCAGACAGACAGTCTAGACACACAGTCCTGACCGTCTAGACAGACAGTCTAGATAGACAGACAGTCAGACAGTCTAGACAGACAGACAGTCTAGACAGACAGTCCAGACAGTCCAGACAGACAGACAGTCAGACCGTCTAGAGAGACTGTCTAGACAGACCGTCTACACAGACAGACAGTCCAGAGAGTCCAGACAGACAGTCTAGACACAGTCCAGACAGTCTAGACAGACAGTCTAGACAGACAGTCCAGACAGACAGACAGACACTCAAACCGTCTAGACAGACAAACAGTCAGTCCGTCTAGAGAGACTGCCTAGACAGACAGACAGTCCAGACAGTCTAGACAGACAGACACTCAAACCGTCTAGAGAGACAGACTGTCTAGACAGACAGTCCAGACAGACAGTCAGACAGTCCAGACAGACTGTCAGACGGTCTAGACAGACAGACTGTCTAGACACACAGTCTAGACAGACAGTCTAGACAGTCTAGACAGACACTCAAACCGTCTAGACAGACAGACAGTCTAGACAGACAGTCCAGACAGACAGTCCAGACCGACAGTCCAGACAGTCTAGACAGACAGACACTTAAACCATCTAGACAGACAGACTGTCTAGACAGACAGACCAGACAGACAGTCCAGACAGTCCAGACAGACAGACAGACAGACAGACAGACAGACATTCAGACCGTCTAGAAAGACAGACTATCTAGACAGACAGAGAGTCCAGACAGACAGTCTAGAAAGACAGTCCAGACAGTTTGTCTAGACAGACAGTTCAAACAGACAGTCTAGACAGACAGTCCAGACAGTCAGACCGTCAGACCGTCTAGACAGGCAGACTGTCTAGTAAGACGGACAGTCCAGACAGACAGTCCAGACAGTCTAGACAGACAGACACTCAAACCGTCTAGAAAGACAGACTGTGTAGACAGACAGACAGTCCAGACAGACAGTCCAGACAGTCAGACCGTCAGACCGTCTAGACAGGCAGACTGTCTCCTGTCCCATCACTCCCACAGCAGGACAATACACTTCTAAATGGTGAAAGGAAATCCTACCTAGATTGGAGTTGAATGAGGTGGTGGGCTGGATTCACATAAGTGAGGAGGGGGGGGGGGGGGGGGGGGGAGATGCTGGTCATACGGTGTAGTCTTGCAGGGGCCTAAAAAGGGGGGACTGAGAGACTGCCCTTGTGTCTGTTCTGTATATATTCACTCATTCATCCCGGCAACTTGTTACCCTCTGCTGGCTGCCCTCTGCGTCACCCCCAGGAGACACTAAAAGAAAAATGCAAGACAGTTTATTTCAACTTACCCAAGACTTGCTGATAAAATGCAGGATTCCGATGAAATAGGTCAGTTGAAATAAATCCTGAAGAGAACAATTTTAGGTTGTTTTGTGTCTGTATAGGCTTTAAAAAGCACTTAGCATTTTTTTATTTGGGTACTTCTACTTTTACTTTTGATATTTAAGTACATATCTTTGCACATCAATAACTGTCTGGTTTGGATCGGCCACCAAACTGGATAAGAACAGACTCCAATGGACAGTCAGGTCTGCAGGAAAGATCGGTGCCAACCGGCCCACCCTCCAAGACCTGTACACCTCCAGAGTCAGGAAATGGTCAGGAAAGATCACTGCAGACCACACACACCCTGGACACAACCTATTCCATCTCCTCCCCTCTGGGAGGCGCTACAGATCTCTGTTCACCAAAACCTCCAGACACAAAAACAGTTTCTTCCCCCTCGCCGTCTCACTACTGAACAGCCAACCCACTGTGACACTGTGCAACAACCCTGGATCTTTATAATAACCACTGTACAAATACTCCTGAAGTTATATTATATTGTAATTATATCATATTATTTATTTCACCCTCACTGTATAACTGTAATACTAATACCGTTAAATATTTATCCCTGCACTTCTTTTCTTTCTTTTCTTAGACCATTGCACTGTTTGTATTGTTTTGTGTTGTTATGTGTTGTTATGTGTAAACATCAGTTTACCTGCTCAGTTTCAGCAGGTAAACTGATGTTGATGGCTCAAATCAATATCCTTCAGAACTGGGGTCGTGGTTATTTTAGGGTTTATGAGCTGAAAAGTTTGGGATCTCTGAGCGCCATGACCAAATTCTAGATCTAACACTGCCCCCTAGTGTTTACAAACACTAATCATTCAGGAATTAAATCATCATCTTTATTCATTTCTTTTACAGTATTTCTAAGAACATTTACAAGGACAGAACAACAACAAAAGAAGGAAAAGCAGAAGAACTTAAAACAGTATTTACATAACGAGCTCAACCCTTCTGAACTTTGGTGATAAGTTCATCACAAAGTTTGGTCAGCTCTTCAGCCTCCTTCTCCTGGAAAAAAAACAATGGGACATTAGGAAAATGTTGAGATTATAATTTTTCTATTTTATAAGATTTATAGACTTGTTCATTCACCTTCTGGTCGAGGCTCTTCTCCAACGAATGAACCTTCAGCTGCTCCCGCCGCAGCTGAGCCTGTAGAGCCGACACCTCGGACTTGAACTTTGAGCGCACCTCATTGATTTCAGCATTTGCACTGAGGATGAACAAAAACAGTCAGCCACTGCAAACCTTATATATTTTTTCACCATTAAGACAAAGGGGCTGGTTTCTTACAGGCCAATCTTCTCCTTAGCGTGAGCTTTAAGCGTCTGGTAGCGCTTCTTCTCCTTTTTGATCCTCACCAGGTAGTCCTGTGCACAGGCTTTCAGAGTCTCTTCATTCTGGGGGAATGGCAAAGGAAACAAATTATAATCCAAACTACCGCAGATTTAGTGAAATCCTTAACTACATTAAATGTTTGTGGTTTATCACAGCGAAAGAGTTGTTGCTTTTCTAACCTTTATGTAGCCCTCGAGAACGTCCTTGTACTTCTCCAGTCGCTGGAAAAGCACAGACAACAATCCCTCCATCCCATTCAGGTGGCTGGACATCAGCTCGTTCTCCAACAGAGCCTCATTCAGCTTCGCCTGGGCCACCTCTCTCTCCCTCTCTTGATCGGCTGAACAATATCAGAGATGAGGTTTTCAAATAAGCCATTATGTTCGCACTTCTTCAGAGTTAAAATGTAAGAATGTATGTAAACTTAACCATACATTCTTGCCATAACTTTTGCAATCATGAGCTCAAATTCTGCGATTATTTTCCTGCGCAGAAGGAAAAAAAGTCAGGTATACTGAAACTTCTATATTTGATTGAAAGTGACCAAATTTAAAGTAGCAAAATTAACCAAAGTTCTTGACCATCATCAACTTCTTTTTTATGTTTTTCACTCCATTGCTGCCCCTTCTCTTTTCACTGTTGGTGAAAATACAAAGTATTTAATTAGAAATATTCTTTATTCAATAGTATCGTCCATTTCAAACAGGTGTATTTGCAATTCACAGGGTAAAATCAAAAAAGTTACTATTTAGGAGTTTGATGTGAACTTTCAGTGATAAAACATGGCAGCATTCAATACTTGTCGCTACTGCTGTTGCTAAAGTTTAACAAATTGAACTAGTCTCCTTTAATGATGGAAGAAACCGATACAGTTTCAACTAATGTTCTGCTTTAAAAACAGTTGTGTTGACATTTGCAACCATACTAGGAGCACAGTTATTACCTCATTGCACTTGCAGTGGCTGAATCAAATAACTCTAACAAGCTCCAGGGACTGTTTGAAATAAACATTGACAACAACTTGGCCTAGTGTGGTTGACTCTGTATCAATATGTTGAATTTTCATTTACCAAAACAAAAATGACCCCAATTGGAAAAGCTCCTGTGTTTGAAACGACTGCTGTTACTTGTCAGCTCACAAAACGTACCTCCGCCTGGACTTTGGCGTTGGCTGCATCCATGTCTTTCTGACTGTAGGGGAGAGCGGGGTAATGTGGGACATCGGGTGATGTGAAACACCCCCTGTATCAAGGCAAGGAAAACATTTGTGGTCATTTGACCATTATGTTTTCAACCCCCTCACATTCCACCCTTGCCATGAAGGACAGGTTGGTGCTGGTGCTGTGGAAAGAATGTTTTTTCACAAAAATGTGTTTTTTGCATGTAAAAGTAAATTGTCTTGCTTTGAACTTAATCAACTGTTGTGTCAAAACAAATTGAATCAGGTAGAAAAACTTATATCATACATGTTGGTGAACTTCCAACATATAAAACCATGTGATTGATGCTAGCTGAAGATTAGCCTGAATTGATAAGAGATGTTGTTTTTCTAAAATTGTGGCTTCGGGGTAAAGTGGGACAAATGCTTTGGGGTAAAGTGGGACAGTGTCTCACTTTACCCCACCATGAAGCACAAGTTAAGTTTAGTCTTAAACATATTTTAGTGTTATATTACATTATATATGTTTTATTTTTAATGTCATAAACATTGTAGAAAAGCCATCATGCCAACAAACTATACACCAGGAAGACAACTTGAGGCCAAACACCCCTCACAGAGATGGAGAGTGCAGCCGCTGAGGTCATGCAAGGAAAGAAGTCCTTAAGAAAAGCTGGAAGGGAATTGACAAGACAACCCTCAAAAGATTCATAAAGAAAAAAGAGAAAGGGAAAGTAAAATCAGTAGCCTGGGGTGCAGTAGCTGAGGTAAAGAGAATATTCACATGTGAGATGGAGGAGGAGCTTACCAAACACTTGAAACAACTAGCAGACCAGTTCCATGGCCTTGCTCCAGTTAAGTGCGGTGAACTGGCATTTGAATACGCAGTGGAAAACAATATCCCTGTAGCTGTGCAGGTAAGCTAGGGTGTGCAAGAGATCACATGAATCATAATAATCATAAATGTGCTTAATTGACCAATCCCCATGATTCTGTTACTAGTCCGATATCAGTTTTGGAATGTGTGGTTGTCAGGATTTTAACTATTACAACATGTGTTGTTATGGAAGTTTTAAAGTGGAAATAGTAAGTGGTCTTGTGTCCCACTTTACCCCGTAGCGGGTAAAGTAGGACACAAGACCACTTTTTTTAAAACAATCATATTTTCACTGCCCTTTGTCCTGAAGAAATTCTCATTCCATTGCTAGAAAACATCCTGAATTATTGGGAAATGTGTATATTTTACTGATATATCAGTTTAGCTCGCCTAGAGGTGAGCAAATGTAAAAAATGTCCCACATTACCCCGCTCTCCCCTACTTCAGCACGTCGATAATGGACTCGTCCGGGTTTGCCTGCTGTGGGTAGGATGGGACGAGGCTCTAGAAGATTGGTGTCGCCTACATGACAGTTGCAGTGTAAACAAGGTGAGCATATGACGAAATGAAACAAAGAGTGTAGAAAACAGAGCCACAGATTCAGTGATTGTTTGCGGTTCAGCAGCAACTTACTGGTGCTCTAGGATCAAACAGTTTGAAATCACAGTTCCGTGGCGCTTTTGTCGCCTCTTTTTCTGCCATCTGTTGAGTTTCAAGCAGAGGTGTAAAGTAATTGCATTTACTCACGTTACTGTAATTGAGTAGTTTTTGTGTACTTTGTAATTTTTTGAGTAGCTTTTGAAATGGGTAATTTAAATTTTACTTAAGTAGATTTCGACTGAAGTATTGTACTTCGCTACATTGGAAATTACATCCGTTACTGAGTAAAAAAATAAACTGTTCAAGGCGCAAGGCAATTCTCACTAAAGTGTTAGATGCTGCATAGACTGGATGACGTTCTCTCACGTGCACGTTCAACATATGAAAACTGATCGTAAAGTTCACTGTTCGCAAAAAATATGCGCGACATGCACAACACTGCACAGGGCCGCAGGTTGCCGACCCCTGTCTACGGCGAATGAGCGATTTGTTTACTGCTCCGCCGTTAAAGAGATGCGGACGTCAAAACATTAGTTCGGCTATTAGTTCCACCTCGCATTTTCCCCTCCCGGTCGCGTACTCCACCCTCCGCGCAGTTTGAGAATCACACAGGGCCGGCCCTAGCACATTTGGTGCTCTATGCAAGCTTCACTCCTGGCGCCCCCCCCCCCCACCCAAGACTGCATTTCTTTTCAAATAAACACAACAAAGATCGCAACGATATGGTGCAAGCATTCGATTTAGACAGCGTCTCTCCTCAGGAGAAGGAAAACATTCCGTAAGGCTTAGCTAGACTTCAGATAATATGAACGTGTTCACCGTTCAAATTCATTATTTATCATTAAGTTTCGTTCAGTTCAACGTTCTCATAAAAATGAACGTCTTCAATGAAAGCTTTCTTTTGAAGTCGTTCATGCACACTCTGGCCTACCTGCCCCTGTCCTCCACAAAGAGGTCTTGTTTTTTATCTTGCAAAGCACTTGGAGAGCGAACCATCTTAGTGGTTCCCTCAAATGGATTCATGGCTTCCAGGTTGTCAAAATCCAGCTGATAACCACCCTTGCTCTGTATTGGCATTTCGTCATCAGGATAAGACGACACTTCTGTGGAGAAGTCGAGGGGATTTGCATTAATTCCACAGTGTTCAGAGACATTAAAGTGAAATATCTTTGTCATTTGGGATAAATTACCTGGTTCGGGCTCATTTGGCTTCTCAAGGACCTCTTGTGGGAAAGGACTGGAAAAGCAAAAAAGGATTTTTTTTAAATTGACTTAAACTGAACATTTATTTCACTGGATGCTTGTTTCAGTAAAAGAAATGTAACTTACTTAATTTTATCTATATTTAAAGTCTCCATTGCCTTTGTGCACTCGTCCACACTGGTCATCTTCGCAGTCTTGCTCTGAGATTGGACAATTCTCTTGTTCATAGGTTCTCTTCTTGGGGTCTGAAAACAAACCTAGACACAAATAGCCCGGGAGTTTAGCAAATGTTACATGGATACAAAAATATCTACAGAAATAATAAACGGACGTAAGAAAATATTAATTTAAATGCCGTTTTTCTCGTGGATTTATCTCTCAATAGATATTTTAACCGGTTTTTGGTTTTATAGAATCGAGCAAGAAACAAGATGTGGTAAAACCTTCTATAGTCAGTGAATTGAACATTTCAAGCGTCTTGTGTTGAAAAGTGAAACAGAAACAAATTTTAATACAACTTATCTTATTGTTTGGGAGTTACTGTTTTTTTTTCACCTAGTCTCATTACGGTGTCTGAAAAGTACACAAACATCTAAAATGATGACAAGTAGCCGGCTATGTACCTTCATCCCCTTCGGCACAGTCTTGCTGGGCAAGGTCTCTGACTGACGCAGGATGGACGGCGTCCCGGTCGGTTGATCCAGGTCAAATATGTCAGTGATTGAGCTGTTGTGTTTTCCTCCAGGGCAGACCCCTCGATTCTCATCATTCACCTCAATGGAACTCATCCTGTAAAAGCAGAGAGACCGACTATCAGTGTAAGAACTGGGGTGACCAGGCTACACTTTGAAGGGGGGAGGAGGCGCCATCATGAAAGCTGCAATCAGTAGATAAGAACTATTTGGTGGTGGCCGTTTCTGATGTGCAAGATCCATCTTCACAGGAAAGAAGACGACAGGTTAAGTCACAGAATCTAAACAAATGAGATTTCACCTACTTACTTGTATTGGTAAAGCTTGGTTGCCACGTGGCTCCATTTTGTATTAATATAACAGATTGTAATTGGAAAAAAATTACACAAATTACAAAGTAAGGACATAAACAAATATGTAAAACATAACCTGGATCCTTAAGGTTAAGGTTGTTCTGGTGGTCAACATTGTGTAGATAGATATATGGACGGCAGTGCAGATGTTGATGTATAAAGGGAAGTAACACAACAGGGGAGTGTCACGTAGAGCAAACCCCCTTCCGGCATCCAAGTTGTCTGGAACGCAGCATTTAATTGATATTTATTTATCTTATTGGCTTCTGAAGTTAATATACCACTGCGCGATCAGACCTACCGATGTAAGGTGTGGGAGCTGACAGGAAGTGCTTGCACACAGTCCTTGCTGTTTCCTCAGCTGCAGGACTTCATTCTGCAGAACTTGGTTCTCTCTAATCATATCATTCACTTTGTCCTCAGCATCGCTCTTCTGCTGCGTGAGGATGCTGAGCTTGTCACTCGGCCGAACTTTGCAGGGTGTCGGTCGATCTTTCTTCTGGGTTATCCCTTTAAACCAGTTCTCCATCCGCTGGAAGTGTTGGTTGATTTTATCAGTACTGATACGGAGTCTCTTTTGCTTTGGCTCCATGTGACAGCTTTTTAATATTCTCAGTCTTCTCAAGATAAATCTGGTCGATCCTCCTCTTTAGTTCAGCCGCCACATATAGAACCTCTTAGGTTCTATTGGCAGGTGGTAACCAACATAAAGGTGCATTCCTACCATCTACAGTTATTATAATGGTACAGGATCAAAGGATGAACATACAGTTTAATATATAGGAGCAAACTTGTTACTTTGATAGTGTTGAGGAGATAAGGGGCGTTACCCTAGTACAACAAGGATGTGTCCTTCATCCTATTGATGATTGGATCCTGTTGGTTGGATTTTTTTTAAAGTTTAATCCTGTTGATCTATCATTAAAGACCGGGGACATTTCTTTATACAATATATTAAGTATATTTCCCTTATACAATTACATCAAAGACCATGTGTCCTTCATCCTATTGTTAATGTTATCCTGAACTAGCGTTCCATGGCAAATGGGAATATACTTTAAAGAGTTTTTTGAAAACTTTTTATTGTATATTTTCTCAACTTTACTATCACTTGTCTTTTTTGCCTCGTTTCTTTTTTAATTTAGAATAATCTGTCTTTTATACATATATACATTTTATATTTATCAGTAGAAATAAACCAACCAAATCGTTTTTGGGGGAAATTGTCATTTTTTATTAACACTAAGTAAAAAGAGTTAAAAAAAAATGCAGACAACAATTCAACATTATTAAAATAACTGTTACAGCAGTGCACTCTTAGTGTACGACAGCAGACAAAGTGATTGGTCAAATGAGGAACGTAACCCCGCCCAAACTGCCTCCATATGGGTGGAGAGGCGGAGCAATGCTGCCATGGCAACAGTATCCTGCGACAGGGTACGGAGATGGAGCTGGAAAAACAAGAAAATACTGAAAACCTGAGTAAAAATTCAGACATTTGGCTGCTGACCTTTAAGAATAGTGCCAGGTAGGCATGAGCCAGATCGAAGTCCCGCCCATTAGCCAACATGCTGTCAATCAAGTTGACGAAGGCGCGCAGGAGGCTGCTGGCTCCGCCTCCCTCCGGTGTCAGACAGGTGAGCGCCGCCGGCCCACAATCCTTCAGGAGCCGCACTGGGCGATCGACTGCACAGAGAGAGAGTTTTCTTGTTTATGTGATGAGGCAACAGACGCCATCAAACATTTTATTCTTTTATACTTGGAAACAGTTTTGTTTGATAAAGAATTCAGAAATTAAAAAACAAACATTGTATTTTTAACTTTTACTCAGAAAAAAAATATGATACTCAATTGTTTAAAAAACGTATACATTAATTTGTTTATCTACATATAAAGATAAAACATTAATTGTAGATTCGATCATTAAATTATTAGTTTTAAATCGACTGTCAGATGCAAAGGTGAGAAATTGTTTAATAATTTTATTGACAATATGTTAGTTAAATAATTAATATCAATATATGAATGAAAATGATCCAGATTCTAGAGCTGATTCCAGAGCAGAGCTCTGACTTTTGACTCAACAGACCACGACTCAGCATCTTTCACTGGAAAACAACAATGTGATGATGTCATCATTTCTACCACACGATGGTTGCTAATTGGTTCGTTTCATTCGATTGTAGATCCGATCTTTAATCTTATTGGCTTCTAAAGTTAATACATCACTGATCACATGACATTATGGAAAATCATCTTCTGATAAATATAAGATTTGATATCATTTTCCTGATTATTATTATCGTGCTTACCCGTCACGCAAATTAATTTCCTGTCAACTGGATGATATAAATATAAACAGAATATAGAAAAAATAAACACAACAATACAATAAAATTCACATAGATATAATAAAAAAGCTTCATGTTCAGATTCTGAGTTGAAAGTTCAATGAAAATGAAAGAAGTGTAGAGGAAAAAGATCAAAACTCAACATGAATAATAAACATTTAAGTTTTCGTGGTCATGTGATCAACACTGGACTATTCCATTCTCACCTGCTGGAGGGAAGATCCCAGGTACGAATGGTGCAGTCCATCGCCATGGTCACAAGCCAGCGACCATCAGGGCTGAAGGTCTAGAGAGAAGAAGTAACATCATCACTACAGTCGTCTCTGATGTTAGCCTTAGCATTGTGAAGGTTGAAAACCGCCTATTAGCATCATTAGCAGGTTGCTAGCTGTGTTAGCTTCACTCACCATGTCGTTAATGTTGCTGTGGTGTCCCACAAACCTCCTGACCACTCGTCTGGTTTCTATGTCAACCACCTGCAGTGTGAAGTCATCCAGTGCTAATGCTAACATCCCGCTAACATCAGGAAGGAAAACTAAATACATGTTAGCTACCTGTCTGTGTGGAGCATCATGCTAACCTTTATCCACCTGCTAACTGGAAGCTACCTGTCTCTGTGTAGCATCATGCTAGCTGGGGCAGCATTTAGCTTCAGCTGTTGTTCTTGTTTCCTGGTCTTAAAACGCCAGAACCTGAGCAGCCAATCAGAGCCATAGGTGAGGGTCAGCTTGTTCAGGGCGTCTGTGGCGACACCTCGCACCGCACCACTGTGAGCTGGAGAAGAAGGGCGGGTCAGCATTGGGCCGGGACACAGTACAGACCAATCACAGACAAACAGGTGGGCACACCTTTCTCATTGTCACCATAGCAGCCACGATGCAGCCCTGACTGAAGGTTGTAGATGTCAACACGTCCGCACGATGAGCCAATCACAGCAAAGTTACCACAGGAAGTTATGTCGACGGCATGGCGACAGTGAAGTAAGTATTGAATAAGAAAACTCTTTTCGCTTTGGTTCAGGTAAATGATTCAATATTACATCAAGATTGGAAAGTGACTCTGAATTTTTAAGACGCCCTTTCAATATTCCATCATCAGGGGCCTCATGTACTAAGGTTGCGTACGCAGAAAAACGTGGCGTACGTCCTTTTCCACGCTCACGTTCAGATGTACAAAACGTGAAATGACCGTAAAAATGTGCGGTCCCCACGCCAGCTCCAGAGCTGTCGTACGCACGTTTCTACAACTATTGTTCCTTTGGCGACACTTAGAGGAGACGCCGGGAACGACGGAGGAGACCCCGGGGCCGACGGAGGAGACGCCGGGGCCGATGGAGGAGACGCCGGGGCCGACGGAGCAATCCGTGCCCTCTCCTTGCTTGTCTATTCAAAAATAAAAAATTTAAGTTAATAAACACGAGTCAAAGTCTTTAATATCCTGGCATCTTTACGCACGACTTATGTGTATTGTAAGCAGCCAATTGTATGACCAGTATAATTACAGCATTTATGAATTCAGCATATTTACCTTGGGGATGATCGGTGTCCCCTTCATGGGCTCCCACCACTCCGGTGAGAGCTGTGTCACCGATCAAAGCGGCCACTCTCAAATCGAAGGGGGAGAGTTCCCCCACTCCCGTCCCCCCACCTGTTGCGGTCACGCTTCGGCGGTGGGCAGAAACCCTCCGCTTCACCTCCACCTTGAGGTCTGACCACTTTTTTTTTATTTCAGAGTGTGTGCGCTGCTGAGACCCCACTGCATTGACGGCCTCGCAAACCAATCCCACTCATTTGTCTTTTGTTTAGCATTTATCCCTGTTGACAGGGTACCAAATAACATATGCTTGCGCATTTCTACCTCGTGGAGCAAAATCTCGAGCTCGGACTCTGTGAAGTTGCGTTTTTTAAGACTGTTCATGGTGCCAGGTGATCGGATTAAGAGGTGAATCTCAGGTCCAGGGGCCTATTTAAATGAAATTGCATATTTAAATGAGGGCGTGGACAGGGAGGAGTTTGGCACGTCGGCATGTGCGCTCAATTCCACGTTGATTGAGATGTACAAAAGAAACGTGCTTGGATCCATGTGTTCGCACACTTTGATACATCTGAATTTATTTGTGCGTAAGACAGTTTCTGGGTTTTGGCGTACGCCAAGTTTCAGTATGAAATCCACGCAAGTCTTAGTACATGAGGCCCCTGGTGTATAACAGCCTTCCTCCAATTCCCCTGTTGGATCAAGAGGTGGAGCTGAAGGACTCACTGGAACCGCGGCAGCAACAGATGAAAACGACAACTCAGGACCTATCACAGGGGAGCGAGCAAAGTAGGGTTTTAACAAATTAATGTGACACAACTGCACCGACTTTTTCCGGTCAGGGTTCGAGATTAAATAATTAAGGTCCGACACTTTTCGGGTCACTGTATAAGGGCCAGAGAACATGGCCTGGAAAGGCGAGCCAACTAAAGGCAGGAGTGCCAGAACTTGATCTCCTGTACTGAATTCCCGTCGTTCCGCACGCCTATCATAAAGACTCTTCATTTTATTTTGAACTGCTTGTAAGTTTTCTCTCGCCATTTTATTTGCCTGATACAGCCGGAGTTTGAAACCATTTACGTGATCTATTAAGTTTTTGGGTGCAACCTTTGCTTGCCAGTCGCTGTGCAGGGAGGCTAAAGGGCCTCGCACTGTGTGACCAAAGACCAGGTCATTGGGACTGAAACCCAAGCTCTCTTGGGACACCTCCCTGGCAGCTAACATCAGCCAAGGTAATCCTTCCTCCCAGTCATGGTCCAATTCAGTGCAATATGCACGGAGGAGGGACTTCAATGTTTGATGAACCCTTTCTAGAGCTCCTTGGCTCTGGGCATGGTATGTGCTAGACAGAGAATGTTTGACATTTAACTGGTTCAGCACTTCTGCAAACAACTTTGAAGTGAAGTTATACCCCTGATCAGATTGAATCGTTTTTGGGATACCAAAAATAGACATAAACTGTGTCAGAGCTTTCAAAACAGACTTGGTGGTAATGTTTCTGAGGGGATAGGCAGCAGGATAGCGCGTAGCCTGACACATCACTGTGAACAAAAAGTTAGTGCCAACTTTGGATCGTGGCAAGGGACCAACGCAGTCAATGATCAGATGCTCAAATGGTTGTTCAGCAACCGGTATGGGATACAGAGGGGAAGGCTTAATTATCTGATTTGGTTTTCCCGTCAATTGACATACAGTATATGGCAAGTTTTGATGAAAGCTGAAATGTCTCTTTTCAAAAGAGGCCAGTAAAAATGTCTACTAACTCTATCATAGGTTTTTCTTACCCCTAAATGACCTGCAACACCATCATGAGCAGTTTGAAGTACATAGAGTCTTACACTAGAGGGCAGAACAATTTGTAAAGCTTCATCCCCCATAAAACATTCCCCCTGGGGAACCCATGTTGTCACCAACAGGCCATCTTGGAGAAAATAACCATGGGCTGCACTCTCCACCTCATCATCCGGAAGCACCTGGTTGTACAGAGCCTGAAGGGTTGGGTCATCTTGTTGCTCTTTCACAAGGTCACTGCAAGACACAGGCAAGGGGAAAACAGGCACAAAAGATACAGATTTTCTTTTCTTCTCGGAATGTTCAGAACAGAAATCCCCACTGGCACGGCTCATTGCGCGTGTCACTGCACAGGTGGGAAGTACCACAGAAGGGGTTTTGGGGGACTCATAATCTCCTACCTGGGATGATAGAGGGTCCACTGGCACCTCAGGCCAGACTCGACCACCAGCCAGGTCATTTCCTAAGATGACCTGCACTCCCCCCATAGGCAAAGAAGGACGCACTCTCATGATCACATCACCTTGCACCAGACTTGAGACAAGTGTCAGTTTATGCTGAGGAACAGAGAAGACAGCCAAACCCATCCCTCTGACCTCAACACTAGAACCAGTGTCTGTCTCAGGAGAGAATGGCAACACAGATTCCACAATATAAGAGTCAAGAGCCCCTGAATCTCTTAATATCTTGACAGGTACTTTTCTATCACTTTCGACCAGTGAAACATAACCTTTAGAAACAAATGCAGCAAAACCAGGATCAACGTCCTCATGAGATGAGTAACACGGCTGTTCTTGAGCCCAAACGGAACCTCAATTATTGACTTTAACAAAGGCGGTTTAGTGTGTGACTGCACTGCGGCAATGACAAGACTTCTTTCTTCGGCATGAAGAGACATAGCAGCCGCAGATGGTTTTGCTGGAAAATAAACAGGCATTGATTTTTTCCTCAGGACTGGACACTCATTTCGCCTGTGACCCTTTCCATGACAGTAATTACAGATGCGATTTGGTTCCAGCTTTCCCCTTAAACCCTGCTCTGCTTTACCTGAAATTCTTTCTGTCCGTTCGGACCAAAACTTACGGGAGTTAAGTCCAACAATGCTCTATCGGGGGCAAGAATCTCCACGACCACTGCTCTCACCAAAAAAACCTTTATGGGTCAGGACAAACTCATCTGCCAATCTAGCAGCATCTGTAACCCTGCTTACTTGCTTTTCCTGAATGTAGGTAACAACCCGGTCAGGCAAAGTATTTTTGAACTGTTCAAGCAAGATTAATTCTTGAAGATCCTCCATAGTATTAACCTGAGAAGCAGCACACCAGCGACTAAAGTGAGTGGATAACTCGCGAACAAACTCAGTGTAAGACTGATTCTCTTTTCTGAGTAATCTGAAACGCTGACGATAAGCTTCCGGTACCAATTCATATGTTCTAAGTACAGCAGCTTTAACCGACTGGTAGTTACCACTATCAGTAACAGTCAAGGCTGAGAAAGCCTCCTGGGCCTTGCCAGTGAGCACACATTGAAGTAATAGGGTTCGCCCCGCGTCCGACCAATTTCGTGCCTCTGCTAAATGCTCAAACAACCCAAAGAAAATGTCAGGGTCCTTTTCATTAAACTTAGGAACTAGCCGTAAGTTAACGGCAACATCAAATGACAGAATAGGAGGAACAAACAATTCTGACTCTCCAAACTTTTGTGGCTTAGGGTTAGCACTTAAAATGGCACTTACTTATAGCACTTTGTAGTTTTACTTAATTTTTTAAGAAATTGTACTTTCTTGCTTCTTGTTGTTCTGGGTTTGTACCCTCGGGGTTGAATGCACTTATTGTTAGTCGCTTTGGATAAAACCGTCAGCTAAATTAAATTTGACCGGGAATTTGGTGTATAGGGTTCATGATCTCCCTCCACTTTTTCGCTTTGCCCTGTGAGCCCTTCTGTAAAATGAGCGGATCAAGGAAATGAAAAGTGGACAATAAGTGCTGAGTGTTTAACACGGAGTGGACAACAAAATACTTTTGGATTATTAATGGCGGGGCGTCAAAATGTGTAGACCTAAATGAAGACAATTAAGATGTACCTGCAATATAACATCACTAGAGGGCAGTGTAAGACCATGGTTTGCCAAAGGCAAAACTTGTGTTACCTTGGGCTTAAGAGACATTGTTTAAACTGCTTCTCACATTAGTTATTGGTGAAATATTATTATATTATCACAATATATTTACAAACATCACAATAACCATCTCATTTGTCTCAATGGTTGCATTTAATGGACAGGTAATTCAACAGTATCTGTGTAGAAAATGATAGGTGTGAAGGAGTTGTAACCAGGATCAGGCGCCACTATGTTCATGATCCAACATCTGACATCAAAATTTGTTGTTAGATCCATTGGCAACATCAGGACTCACCATCAGGATGGATGCCATACACAGAATATGAAAGCAAAGTCATTACTGTAATGCTTCAATGAATAAAACATTTTATTTGAAGTGTATTGTATATAAGACATTGTTTGCACTTTGTATTTGCAGTAATAAAAATCAGAAGACACGTTTCTTTAAATGGTTGCGTTTAATGGACAAAACGGTTAACATGTCTATGTAATATCATGTTTTATTGGAAAACCATTTACTTCTGATGAAATAAATTACAGTTTCCTGAATAAGAGTTTGATTGAAATGATAGTCTATGATCAGCTGGTGTCATGATCATGAAGTCCACCACAGCAACATGCCACTGAGTCTACATGGCATTGTAAGATCCACTGTCACTATCTGACTACACAATCTTGGGATGACAAAGAACACAGTTAAAAATATACTTCACTACACTTATTGGACTTAGAGAGTTATTTTATAATGCATAGAATACTAAACATTTTACAGTGTTGTGTGTAATAAATTAAGTACTTTGACAGTTGAGACAGTTCATTGGAAAAAACATACCATTGTTGCCTAAGTTGTCTCCACAATCATGATCCACCACCACGATCAGGTGCGATTAAGTCCACGAGCCATCAACTTCATTCATTGTCAGCATTAGGTTCCATTATCTTGTGGGCTGAGACACAAAAAAGTGAGGAATAGAAAGGTGCTGTGATGATGTTACTGCACAAACAAACTTCATTTTATTATGCAATGATTAGATTACAGTGAACATTTTGTATGTTAATTATAACATAACTTAATTGGTGAATGTACTTTGGAATATATGTATTGTATTGTTGATTATGTAATATAGTAAAACATGGGGAAAAACCTTTCATGTAATGTTATGTCATCAAGTCAGGACACCGCAGGGAATTGAACCCTGTCTCCAGTAAACTAGGAATTCCATCCGGAGCCTTAAGCTTTTTGACATCACAATCCAGGTATAGCAAAATCTTATCATAAAAGCATTTGTGTGTAAACATTGGTGATTTCAACAAATTATAAATCTGTTCAATACATGTGGCTGCATTGTCAGTGCAGGGTTGAAAATGAGATGTTTGTTAATAGTTCTTTGAAATGCTTTTATGATACAAGGCAAAAACCTTAAACAAAACAGCTGTGTGCATTAAATGGCAGTACATTATATGTATCTGCATGTTTATTCAAAGTTTTTATAAGAAAAGTAAGCAATCGTGACACGAGCTTCTGTATCTTGGACATATTTGGTCCAATCGAGTCCAAACTAGACTTGTAAGACAAGAGTCGCGACCTGAAGACATCTATACATAAATCGTGACTTAAAATCACAGCGCCCCCTGGTGGCAGCAGGAAATGTCTTGTTTTTGGTACTTCTTACACTTGGATGTATTTCTCCTCATCCACATGGCGAAACCTCGTCAAACTGTGTCAAATGGGTCTCAAGACATAGATAATGTAGGCATAAGATTACTGTGACTTTTCATCATGCGGATTATTAATGGCGTTGCATCAAAGTTCATCAGCTCGCCATGAAACAGGAAATCGCTGTAACTTCCGTGTTCATGGGTCCAGCACTACGTGTGTGTTAACATCCCCCCCCTTAAGATATTCAGATGGTTTTAAGGAATGGGCGTGGCAAAATAACTGACTAGCGCCCCCTAAAGGGCAGCCCCGGCACTACAATTGGCTGACATCTACAAAAATCGATAGCGACATGTGTTTTTTCATGATAAAGAAATAAGTCTCCTCGATAGATATGCTAGACCAAACAGAAAGCCCGCCTTTTTAGATTTGGTGGCCATATTGGCCTAATTCCACACTTTTACTTTGATGTACTTGTTGTAGAGCTTTCATCAGGTCAACTTAAAATTTTGATGAGTGTTTTCACAACAAGATGGAGATCTAAAGTTATTTGAATTTTTACTCTCTGTCATTCCATGTGACCCCAGCCGGGCGTCAAAGTTTAATTATACGCCATCAAAACACGAGCTTCTGTATCTCAGCCATATTTGGTTCAATCAAGTCCAAACTACACATATAAGACAAGAGGCGCGACCTGATGACATCTACAAAGACACCATGACTTAAAATCATAGCGCCACCTGCTGGCTACAAGAAGTGAAGCGTGTATCCTTGGTGCATGCAACGCGGAGACGAGCGCTTGGTCATCAATGCTCTTTCTACACAGACCGCAACAGACTTGAAATTGCCTGTGATCGGGCCCGTTAGTGCTACAACGTAGCCCTAGTTAGGGCCCGAGCACCTCCGGTGGGAGGCCCTATTGAAATTGAAAGGATTATTCTGAGCGTTTTTCAACATGCTCAAAAAGTTTTAAAAGTTTGCAATAAATTAGAAATGTGTGAAAATGTACGTATTCTGGAGTATTTGGAAATGGGCGCAGCGAAATAGCTTAACAGCGCCGCCTACGGAAAAGCCCCTCATTTAGCATTCACTGATCCCCTCAAAAATGAGGATAGTTGTGTATGATGACCAGATGCACAAAAAGCCTCAAGGAGCATTATGAAAAACGCAACACGAAGCCCGCCATTTTGGATTTAGTGGCCATTTTGGTCATATTCCATATTTTTACTTTGATGTACTTGTCGTAGAGCTTTCATCAGGTCAACTTAAAATTTAGACGAGTGTCATCACAACAAAATGGCTCAGGGGAGGTAATCCAAAGAGGAAGGTCACTGCTCGAGTGAGGCTGATTGGAAGTATGACATATGCGTGGACAGGGATAGCTGTGATTCAAAACTTTAAACCTGTGTTTATCCAAACTGGACTGGTTCATATCAGCACAAGTTTCTTTCAAATGAGCAAGACAATAAGTTCAATATGAGTTTGCCTCAGATACCCAGAATGCAGCTTAGTAGTTCGTCTGGCCGCTCAGAAGATATTTACAGAATCTACAAAGATTTCAAACCATCTGGTGGAAGAAATTCCTCTGCTGTGCCACAAAAAGGGGTTTGGTTTTGTAGATCTTTGAGATTTTTAATCTATTTCCCCAGCTGTGTCTTTGTTTCCTATTCCAAACGAAGAAAGGTTGAAATAACATGTTTAAAAGGATAACTCCTTTAAACTGATTTTTTTCACATTGAAGGTCTTCGGGTGACGGCTACAACTGCATATGTGATAACTTAATTCTGGAGGATGTGGAGTTGAAAAATGTAAAGTAACAAGGCCCATAGAGCCTGTTCTTAACCTCAGTATGAGGCTACAAGTGCGAAGTTACACAATAACCACTGTTACAGGTTTTCTGCAGGTTTCAACACGTTGAATTTAATACTTTTTAAGACCGTGATGAATCAAATCCAGGACACCATGTAAAGACATAAAGGAATATCAGATTCCCAGAACTACTCACCCTTCACCATACATTTCAGATTATAACCTGTAGAAGCCTCAAAGCACCACATTATTTCACAATCTACAGGTGAAGACAGTTGGTATCCATATTCTTTTTCACAGCCAAGCCAAACTAAACCAAACTTCACATGCCAAACAAAACATGTCGCTTAAAAAAGCTAAACTAATTTCAAAGTGCAATAAAAGTAGTGTTAAATGAATATTAACATTAATAAGACTTTGAATTGAAGACTTATAATATTCTAATGTATTTAAGAGTTTTTGATGCCAAAATCCAGATTATTTAATTCTTAGACTTTTTAAGACTCTGCTGAAACCCTGTATCAGCATAAAATACCCAAAAGGCCCAATCTCTAACTGTAGTATCATGGTTGAACAGCATTGTGGGCAATGTAGGCACCTTGGATCCTATATCAATCGGACAAAAAAATGCATTGTTAAATTCATGGTGATCTTAAAATGAAGACATTTTTGTCTATATTGATGTTACTGTCTAATGTTTTATTCTTTCTTGTATCATGCAGTGGACATGTCATTGTTTCATGAAGATGGTTTGCAAAGTCTGAGGATTTTGAGAATACCTTGAGAGCAGCTGTAAATGTTCAGCAACCTTCTGGGCTTCTCAAACATCGCGGGGCATCTATCTTCCAGAGAAGTAGATGCTGAGGTCTGGGACTCCGTTGTAATGGTAATAGCCTTCACAAGAGGCACACAACGGGGTCAGTGTGAGCCTGTGAAAATCTACAAAACATCTTCCCTCCCAAGAAGGATGTTCATGATTATTTCCCACACTTCTGCAGGATGTGTGCAAAAACACTGCCTGGAAAGCAGTGGTTTGACTTTCACTGGTTAAACTGAGTCAGGCAAAAAGAGCTATGGTAAAGGGCCAATGCTGACAGATGCTACTCGGCTATCTGTGTCATAATGAGTTTAGCCCCCCCCCCCCCCCCCCCCGCTATTTCTCCATCTTTCTACTCTTTCCTCTCACCCCCTGTCCTGCAAATACAGTTAACTGCATGACCGTCCGTGATGAATGGCTGTTAACAGCTGCCTATTTTTTGATGGTTGCTGGTGAGAGCATGTAATTGCATTTGGCCCTGGGTGTACATGCACTTATTTAACCAGTGTCAGTGCCCATTACATTCCACGGCAGTGCAACCCAGGTACAGAATGCAGATCCACGGGGACGAATGCAGTGTGCTCTGTGGACGTTTGAGCCCAGAGGAACAATAGCACGAAAAACCTCAGCTCAATACAAGAAGACACTGCATTGCACTGACTGTTTAAAGGGTCAATTGACCTTTTCCAAGAGAACACAAGGTAATTTAATTCAGTATTTAAGTATGAATTCACACACAAAAACAATTCGGTAAATGCATTCAAATCTAAAATACTTGGACACAACAATCGTAAACTTCACCACTACTGGCAGGAAGATGTGCCTAGCTGGGATAATTTAGTTGCTCCCAGTTGTTAGGGCTCAGAGAGGCTGATATTTGCTATGCTGGGACCAGATCCACACCGGGATCAGATGCAGAATTCCAAAAATGCCCATCCCAGGCCAAGATTCAGTGTTGGACCTTTTTTATTGTGTTGAACCATCTTATCTCTTTGCATACTGTTCTGCTACCCCCCCACCCCCCTCAACAACCCCGCTAGAAAAAAACAATTCTGAAGACAAAAATATTTTTCAATGAAATTAATCTGCGCAGCCCATCCTGACTCTGCGGATGGGAGGAGGGAGGCCTCTTTTGTGTGTGTGTGTGGGGGGGGGGGGGGGGGGGGGGGGGGCAACACTCTGAGGGGGGGTGCAATGCTGCAACCAACCAACAGATGGCAAAGTCTGCCCAGTTTACAGTGAGACCTATGGGCCTCTCTCTGGACAGTGTTAACCACGTTGTCACACTCAAAAAGCACGTGGAGATCATAAATGATTTATAAATGTAGGACCATTAGTAAGGTTAAACTAGTTGTGGGTCTGTACGGTAAACACTGCTCCCAGTAGACAACATGCACCTTATAGGCTTTATCTTATCCAGGGTTTAATATATGATTTTCTATCTCATTATTATATATGTGCAATGTGAAACTTTGTGTGCATTTTGTTTACATTTGACATTAGTCAGTTTTTTTATAGTTCATTGTGTTTGTTAGTTTTGTTTTTTTAGCTATTTATTTCACTATTTGCATCTTGCTGCAGTCACATGGAAACTTTTCTGGGACAACTAAAGGTCACTCTTATTCTATCATATCCTATTCATATCGCAGCGCGTTTCTCTTATCTCAGTTATCAAATTGTATTGTGTCGTATCTTATCCTATCATATTGTGTCGCATCACATTGTGTCTTATCTTATCTTTTCGTAACTTGTCTTATCTTAAAGTGTTACATCAATTTGCATCTTATCTTATCTTGTCTTATCTTGTAGCATCCTATTGTATTCTATATTATATTATCATACTGCAACGTATCCAATCTTATTTTATCTTTTCTTATTTTATTTTATTGTATCAAAACTTATCCTATTGCATTTGATCACATCGTTTTTTATACTACTATATAGTATTGCATCAATTGTGTCTTAACTTAACTGATCTTTTCTTACTTTATCTTTATGTGTATCAATTTGCATCTTATCTTATCTAATCTTATCTTGTCGCATCTTATCTTATGTATTGTAACGTATCTTTTCATATCATATTATATCGCATCTCATCTTTTTTTATCATACCTTATCTTGTTTTATCGTATTGTATCTCATCTTGGCTTATATAATCTTGTCTTTTTTAGTCACATCCTTTCTAATTGTATCTTAAACATGTACTCTATGAATACACTTAACACAAAAACAAAGATATAAACACAAGAAATAAAACATTTTACTCACATCATCATAGCAGTAACTTTACCCTTTATTCAGAATCTTCCCAACACATCATCAATATGTTGCAACATGAGGTATTGTGTACAACCATCACAGCAGGGGCCTTCCACAAGTGGAACTCGGAACCTCCTGCAGGTTTGTGCTCTCGCCTGCACTTGAGTCAGGACTGGAACTGGCGAACACTGGCTCCCACTGTGTGATAACTGTTTGCTGGTGACTTGAATCACGAAGAGGAGACAAAGGGAGTGTATGTCTGTGGGATAGAGAGAGCTCCCTCCATCCTTCCTGGTGGGAGGTTTGCGATGCACTGCGCAGACCCGTCATCCGCTACCGACGCATCTTCCTGGCCCCCTCCCCTCCCTCTCTCTCCCTCGCTCCCTCTCTCCCTCTCAGTCTCTCTTTCCTCCTCTGCTGTCTGCCACTAGCTTACCTTACCTGGAGGGAAGTGCACAAAAAGGAAAAGCTAATCAAGAGGACAGGGCACGTCGGGCCGCGGGGCCTTGTGGTGTGGGGCGGCTGCTATGCTGCGGTGAAACCAAAAACACGAAAAAAGGCCTCTGCGCCGTCTGCGGTGTTTCCAGGGGATGTAGCGAGGGGGACGGCTCGGAGGGACACACCGACGGACCGCGCCGTGTCTCGCTCTTCTCTGCCCAGCCCGCTGCATCGCTGAGCGGCCTGCGAGCCACACAAGATGTCGACCAGAACGCCATTGCCCACGGTGAACGAACGCGACACCGAGAATGTAAGTGCCGCTGTCCGGGCCGAGACACCGCGGGTGGAGGGTTGGGAGGGGGGGGATAGTGGGATACAAAAAACAGCCTCGAACAAGCAGCGGATTTAGCATGTGTGTGTGTGTGTGTGTGGTGTTTTTTTGGCGCACTGGTCGGTGCAGGTTTGTGATTTAAGCGGCTTCATTGTTGCAGAGACACACAGTCGGACCCATTCTCTCCCTCTGTTACACACAACTTCTTTATCTCGCGGGGGAGTTGCAGGGTTTCGGCGCAGGTTGTGTCCCCGGCTCGAGTGCACACAACACGGCTACAGCCACAACATCGCACTGCGTCAGTGTGCTGCCTTTTTTAGCGGCAACACCGGGAGAATTCCCCCCCGTGTGGCCCGAGAAACCCTCCGCCCGGTTCTCCCCTCGCACCATCGAGGGTATTTTCTAGTCCAGAACGTCAATAATTAGGCAGGGTGGGGGAGGATGCTGCCCTACTTTTCAATGGCAACGCTTGGTAGCATCGCAATGTGCCATCCATCACCTATTGGGCCCTGTTGTAACTGCACGCTCACTGCTGAGGAGGAGGAGGGAGGAGGTGTTGTTCACCAACACGACACTGATGAGCTGAGGCAGCAGAACACAAGTATTCGTCTTAACATTGAACAGCAAAGAAAGGGCGAGAGATTTCTGTGTGAAGGAATGTGAGCAGGCACCAGTGAAGGATCTAGGATCTCTCTTGCCTGGGGGGGCCATACAGGGGGGCAGAGTTTTAACAGAGGGTGGGGGCAATTGTGTTTTTAGATCATGGGACAAGATGGTGAATATCCCATGTGTGTGTTTGAAGCTGTAATGCTAACAGTAAACAAGGAATTCCTTAAAGGATCACTGTGTAGAATTGAGAGACAGATAGTGGTGTTAAGGTTGAGAACCTGTGGTAACCTTAAGTTGTTATAAAAACACAAAAGTTGTCTAATTTATTCAGTCTGGACTACTGTAAAAAAACATGGCGGCCTCCGTAGAGGGGACCCGCTCCCAGTTTAAGTATAAAACATTTAAGTCTAATTCTAGGCTAAAGAAAACAACAATTTGTACAAATTTTAAATGATTAAAACAAGTTTAGTTGTCAATTTCTGCCAATAGACCCCTTTTCACTTATATCTTCCACACTGAATCTTCAAATGTGCACCGTACACAAACGGAAGTTGTGCATCGATGTTGCACATACCACCTTCGGGTTGATCAAAGAGCTTGGAGTTCACGGACAAGCCCTGCGCCAGGCCATAAAAGAAACATCACAGACTGTAGAACTCTGCAGCTATTGGCTCTGGATCAGGAGGAAAGACCCCAGCTAGGCCCCAAGATGCTAGGGACACACACCAAGGTCTGATGGTGGACCTGACTTAGAAGAGGGTGTCTTGTTATTAAAACGCCAAAACACCCGTTCACAAATTATGATGTGTCCCTAATATCTGCTGGTAGTTTTTCTCACTCTAGTAAAGTGTTAAAGGAAAAGAGAGGATGTTGCCCTGTGAGGCAAATTGTAATTTGTGAATATGGCTATACAAACACAATTTGATTGATTGACATTTAATATAAAAGAAACATTTTTCCTTGTTCCAGCACCTTGTGTACTTCAAAAAAGCATAGAAAATGTGTATTATTAGAGAGTATTATTTGTAAAACCACTGACAGAACAGGGGCCAAAGGAATTTCAATGCCTTCCTTGACCCACACTCCGAGTACAACAATAAAATAATACGTCCTCTGACATGAGTCCAAAATGAGAACTGTTGTACGTGTATGCTGACGGACTCTGACATATCTGGGTTCATCCGATTTTCTTTTCTCTCCTGGAAACAAGAAGAAAGGCTCCCTGTGTTACACTGTGTTATAGTGGAAAATGGCTGGGAGCAGTATTTCATTATCAGATAAAAAAAAATTGCTTTTATTTCATGCATTAACAGTATGTATCCGTATTGTTCCTAATCACATGTTTAAATGCGTTCTAGAAAATGCCTGTTTGTTCCAGCGAAGTTATGTAACTTACAGAAACCTCAACATGAAGTTCTCGTGGTGGTATCCGATCTCTGATCGCTCTCCCGGATCAGTAATGCATCAGCTGAGGGGGCAGCTAATGTCCTTACAGTCTATTGCTGCTTCAGGTCTCACAGACGTGGACGTAGACTGCTAGGCGGCTATTAAAGTGCTGCCCGAACCTCGCTGCCTCTGTTTGGCTCTAGCATGCAGCCCCTGGGCCCACTAGCAGCTGAACTGCATTGCATAACAGCTTATTACTCACAGGGACAAGTGGCTTTTAGTGCAGGACAATAGTATCTCTACTGGCTTCCTTATTTTTAAGTCTGTGTGTGTATGTGTGTCTCTGCACAGGTGTGTGTTCATATATTTACCTGATGACACAGCTCAGTTATTGGGTGTTAATGGACCAGCGAGTGAGATAAACTTTGTGAATTAATCACCTGCTTGTCCTGATTCTCCTCGATTTAATTTAGGGAATCTGGAGCGAGGCCAAGTGTGTGCGTCTGTGTGTACGCTGAAGGAAATACTGACTGCATTATAAATCCGATCTAAAGTTAATGGGAAGAACTATAGTCAATTTAGTGTGGATATTTACCAACTGCAATATAAAACGTGTGCAGGCTCCACAGATTGCTCGGTCATGGAGATCAGAAAGAGGGTTTTGGTGCATTAGAAACAAGGATGCTGACTTTGACTGGCATCTAATCAAGATTTGTCCTTGCCCACCTTTCTCTCTCGCGCTCTCTCCCTCTCACACACACACTCTGACACCAGGGAGCATTTGAATCCTGCTGTGCAGCTCTCACCTCTGTCGGGGATGCGGGCTAACCGAGGTGACGATGCACGCACTGCAGGGTGTAGCGTTTCCCAGGTGAAACAGGAGCAGGGGAGCCTGGGTAACAAGACCGAGGCTTAATTCTCTGACTGGGTGTGGCCAGGAGCAGAGGATCATGGGTTTTCTGACCTGGACTGACATCAGCAGCTGTTGTAGAGGAGAGGAAACAGACAGTAGAGACTGCGCATAGCCGATGCATTGTACGTTGTACGTCCAGCAGGCTCTTCCTAATTCACCTTCACATGCCATGTCAGGGGGACGCTTGTTGTTATCTGTGGACCTGTGACTCTGTGAACTCTTGACTTGTGGAGATTTTACAGGGATTGTCAAAGTCTTCAAATCTCTTCTTGAGGTCAGGAGGGTAAGTTTTCACAAAGGGAGAGGGGGTGAACCTGATTCTCAGCCAAGTTCCTCTGTGGACTTCCTTGCAGGTTACCTCTGTGTGTGTCTGTAAACGTACATGCTGAGACACACACACACATGTGGAACACTGGATTCCCCTCTAGTATCTGAGAGAGTTAATGGGTTCATTTCTGTTTGCTCAGCAAATATCCCAGTCCTGGCACACACACTAACTTCCGCTGCTGCACTCTGCTGCATTGTTTGCGTGTGTGCAGCCGTTTTTGAGAAATAAGTCCACGTGGAGGTTCAGGGAATTGTAGCTGTAGCATTTGTGTGTCTATATAAACAAAAAACGTTAGTCATTGAATGAACATGTTTCTGATCTCCACTTGTATGGGTTCTCTGCAGCACTCATCGGTGGACGGCTTTGTTGAACCCCCAGCGCCCCCCACAAAGTCTGCGAGTCGCCATAGTCTGCCGCGATGTCGCAACTCTTTCACCTCCACGGAGGAGCATCCCCATATAGGCAATTACCGCCTCCTCAAGACCATCGGGAAGGGCAACTTCGCCAAGGTGAAGCTGGCACGACACGTCCTGACTGGACGAGAGGTGAGACAAATCTTCAAGTGTTTCATCTCAAAACCTATGTCAGCATTGCTCTTTCATTTCTACATGTCTACATTTAGGGCTGTGTCTTATTGGTTCATATTCAGATAGTTTTCTCAATGAAATCATGGTGTGATTCATCTACATAGTCTGAAATTAGCCAAATAAATATCTCACTCACTCACTCAGACTCCGCATATGTATCTAATCTGCTACGTTTAAACTTTGATTTGTTTGAAATGATGCCAAAATATCAACACTGATCATCACATAATGATCCATTCTTTTCTTGGCCTTGCGCACTCAGTTTGGCTCGACTCAGTTTGCATTGCGCAGCGTGAATGATGGAGACACAGAGAGGAACAGTAAATAACTGACCGATCCGGTAAAAACTGTAAAAAAGTCCAAACATGTATGGAAAGACCCAAATGAACACTGTTAGTGAACATAGTGGTGCTAGGCATGGCTCCCTGGGTGTTTGCGCCATTGACGCGTCATTTTTCTGACTGTCTGAACAGATCAGAAATGTTAATGATGCCTTGATTTGCTCCAAGTTGAACCTAGTTCATGGCCTGTTCTGACTGAGAGTGAATGACCTCCTGTCATGATGATATTGTACTTGTCCGTTCTCTCAGTCTGGTCAGGTCAAGCTGTCTGTTTCTCTCAGTCACACACTCACACTGCTGACCTGTCGCAGTGATAGACGTGCTGGTTTGCTGCGTCTGTAATTAAAGCTCCTGTTTCCCTATGGAGAAAACAATGTCCTACGATCTGTTCACCCTCTTCCACTCACCAGGACTCACAGCACATACTGACAGCACTGATCCACCTCAGCTGTCCTCTCAGGTCTGTGCATTAGCCACTTCCCTCCTTTAACTCTCAGAATTACATTATCTACCTGTTCACGTCAGAATATTTGGGATGTAATTATTCTCCAAGGTGAAACCGCTAACGTTTCCATCCCCTCTGTTTCCTTTAATGCTAATGTTGAACAGGCACACCAGGTATGCAACACTGTTTGCTGAGAAGGTCAGCCGCTGCTCTGAGTGCCTGAGTGCTTTTGCTAGCTCATCAGAATTCAAAGACATGGATCAGAACAGGTGGAAAGAACATAGCCCACTAAAACTGTTGCTAACGTAGCTAAAAGTCAAGTCTCCAAGCAGCAAAAAATTGCTCAAATGGAAAACAAATAATGATTTTGCTTTACTGCACATTATTTAAAGATAAAATAGAGATGAGACTGAGCAGCAGTTGCTTATAGGTGACAGAGAATCCTCATCATGCTGCAGAGAGGGACTAAGGGATGTGGACACACGTCACACACCGACACTCGCTCAGCTGCACTCATGGAAACATTTGCCTTGACCATATGCCCTCATCTTCTCCACACTAAGGCTCAATTAATTGTATCAACTTTCATTGAAATCCTCATCAAACATTAACCGACTCATCGTTTTAGCAATTAGATAATTCTGACTCCACTATGAACAATATAAACCAGAGAGCAAGTGATAAAAATGAGGGGGGGGAGGAGCTATATAGCAGAAATTAACTTGCTCCTGGGCATTGTATATACAGGGTTACATACTCGATGAACTGTAAGTGTGAGAGTTCATCGCAGTGAAAAGAACAGTGGGATATAATGTGGTTAATTAGAGGAAGTTCATGTGCTTCCACTGATGCATAGAGAATCTGTACAGTCTGCTTTGGCATACATGTGACAAATAGAGTAGAACTCAGAAGAACACATAACTCCGCCTAGGCTAAATAGTCTGCTTAAATTCAATCATGCTGCACCATATGTGTGTGTTACAATGCACCTTCATGCTTATTGTAGCATTGATGTGGACTTGTCGCCCAGCCCTGCTACCTTCCTAAAAACGGTGGTTACCCTCCTTTTTTCTGTATGAGACATATTTGTTAAAATACTTCCCTTTAGCGCACAGACGTCATGAGATAAAAAAGCTGTCGAGAGGGAAATAAAAGTGGAGAGGAACAAGTAACAAGCACTTCAGCATAAGTGATACTGTTTCCGCTCGCAATATGCTTGCACGATCTCAAGACCTGCGCACGGTGACGAGCATATGGCCGGTGTATTACGACTGCGCTGAATAATTAACAATGATGCTCATTGCCCTTCTGTCACTGTGGGGCTGAATTATTCACCTTGAAATCCATTAGAGGGACACACACATGCACACAAACACTCGCATAGGATGTGATGCCACCCGGGCATTCATCAAATCTCTGAGAGCTCAGAGAGGGAAATATTGGTGGAGTGAATCCTGGAGGAAATGTAATGAATATCTCTGACTCATGCAAAGAGAATAGTGGAAGTTGGAACAATAGAGTGTCACATGAGGACAGCGTCAACACCTGCAGGCATACATCAACACACACACGATCGCATACACACACAGGCTCCCCCGAACACATGTACATGCCTCCACCTGAGTTTTGTGCATGACAGGAGGAAGCAGAGAAGGCTGAGGTTGGTCTATGCACCTGCCCTCCATAGAGGGGCTGCAAAAAGACACCACCTGCGCACTGTGCGTGTTTCTACACAAACTGACACACACAGAGCGAGCCTGTCTGCTGTCTTACACTCGGTGTTTCTCATCTCCCCGATACACTCTGTTCTTTTCACAGCCTCTACATTGGTGTTATTATGGGGTTTAGCTTCCGGGTTAGGATTAAATCAAATGTAGGTCTCAGGGAAACCCTGCCTGGGATGAGTAGCCACTAGCCTTTAATCTTTCATGACTCTGCATTATATTTCTGGTTTCCCCTTTAACAGGCTGTTTGGGACTAGAGCCTCATTCTGCATCCATTGATAGATATGTTTAAAGCTCTTAATCAGTTGCATATTTTCAATTCTCCTATTGTTTTTCCCCACTAAAGGCAATTTCTACCTTCTCCAGAGAGGCCAGAGGTTAGGGCTGGTATCTTCTTTGTGTCAGAATCTTGTATATTAGTGTAACTCTAAGTGTTACAAAAGACAGAACGAGCTCTATTTACTTGAGTATTGAATGTGGTCTTGATAATCCCACAATGCAACACAAATAAACAATAATCTTAAATGCAACTGCTCTTAACACAGTCGAGGAAAAAACAAAAAAAAATAACACTCATTAGTTAATAAGGCTTCAGTTGGAGGGTAGTAGAGTAGAGTGTGCAGTGATGAAGTTAAAAAGGTTTCAAATATAAATACAAGTAGGGACAAATAACACACAAACATACTAAAACATAGCAAGCTGATTAAAAACAAGGAACATTCAAAGCATCATTATGTACTAACACTAACATTTAAAATAAAACAGTACTCAAATGTACAATGTCTAATGCGGACAGAGTGTATTATGTGTTATACTAATGGGTGCCATATTTAGATCGTTTCTTGACAAGACATTAACAGTCGCTACTGGCTGAGGAGATGTTGTGAACCAACCAGGAACTTTGTGTTCCATCATCAGGGCTGTGATTTCTTCATTGTGGTTAAAAACATTCTGTGGTCATTTGTCTTTGGTTAGATTACACACTCATACATAATTATTTAGCCATTCATAAGTCTATTATTTAAAACTATGTAGATGTTTTTGATTAATCTTGTGCAAGTGCAAAAAGCCATACGTAGTAATTCACAGTAATTACATTATATAGTAAAAGTGCTTGTCAGTCACTCGTCAGCGCGATGCATGAGGCTGACTGTTGAGTCTGCAGTATGGCTCAGCTCGCGGCTTTGTGAAAGCTGCTGAGCTCTCAGAAAGTAAGGGGAGCAGGTCCGTCTCACCGAGCACTTTGGGGTGATTATTGAGATGGATGGATCAGACCGAGGCCCGGCGTGATCTGCCGAGCCAACTGTAGATCAACCTGCAAGGCTATATATATATATTATATACTTGCTCGGCTGCAACACCGCGACAGCTCACTCCAGCCAATCTGTCCTGAGACTTTTAGCAGCTGCATTTACTTATTATATATTCACCATGATGAACAGATGCATATTTCCCCCCCCCCTTATCTGTTATATTTATATCTGCGATTCAAAGCTTCATCTCTTCACAAATTACTGAACAAAGGAGCTTTAAGGTGTGTACAGACAGAACAGCCCTGATTCATCTGTGAAAGATTTGACAAAAGCCGCTTCACAGCAGAAGAGTGAAATGATGAGAGTTCATTACGACACAGGCTTTAGCTGTACAACCAAAATACAAAAGTAGGATTGGTTTTGACGTCTCTGTTGTCTCTTATCTCCTCCTGTCTCCCCCTCGACTCCCCTCCCCTTCTCTCTGTCTTCTCTCTCTCTAGGTGGCCGTGAAGATTATAGATAAAACCCAGCTGAATCCCACTAGTCTACAGAAGGTGAGTCTTTTGTTTTATAGACACATGGTAACATTAACGTCTTGGTCGCAGTTACCGGTTAGTCACTCCTGAGTTTCAGCCGCTCTGCTTCTTTACTCTTTGAACTCAGGATGAGCTGTTTTCCATAACGTTATCAGAAGTAGTCAGGAGAGACCACAGGGCATGTTTAATCCCACCCCCTCCTTCATTCTCTGTCAGTGTGTGGTTAGCAGCAGCTAAAAATACCCCTGCCTGGATGTTTGTCACTTACCCTTTTCTAGCAGTCATAACCAATTACAACGAAGGCTTTGGGACTGTTTCCTGATTACTGAGTCCAAATCCAGCCCTTTCTGCTGATTACAAACACCGTATAGACACACACATACACACTCACACAAACCTGATACTAGATTAGACCATGTATAAGGAAAGCAGTCACAGCTACACTATGATCTAGCATCACGTAATGCAGGCGATACTGCAGGTGTGCTGCTGACTGACTTTCATGGTCATGACATTATTCTTTCCTGGCTCATTACTGTTTTACTGTAGAGCAGAGGTCACTAATAGGCTAAGCGCACCTATAACTGACAAGTCATTGAGAATTGTAAAATTTTGACAGAATAACACCACTTTTCTCACCTTTACGGCACCGGTTAAGACCCTGACAGAGGAAAGGAGGGAGAATAGATGCTGACAAGTGAGTCAGAGAAAAGTTTTATTCCGGGGATAATAAAGATATCCTTCCTCCTAAAAAGAGAAAATCGGACAGCAAGAGAGGATTTCTTCTTTATTAGACGTCTTATTAATAATTGCTCCAGTGCAGTGTGAATTAACAATATAGTCAATTTTAGAAAATATTATTTCTTTGATTTAACATTTCAATATACAAGTGTAATGCACACTCAAAACCTGCCTGTTTGCCATGGACCTGCAGATTTGATGAGGGTCATAGATTGCATAAAGAGTTGTTCACCTGTTTGCTCATATTGTTTAGATATTGATTGTATCACGTGACATAATTGTACAAAATATAACACTGATCTTCTTTGGGCTCTTAACACTGCACATGCCAAGTGTGAAGCCAATAAGATGAATGGTTCTCAAGACATGTGAGCCGCAGACAGATTTCTGGAATCAGAACAATGTCAGTTGGACATTACGATGTTTGATCAAGGACATTATTTTCTATCTGGAACTCTCTGAATTTACAAGCATTTGTAATAAACGTAAGTTGAGGTTTTGATGGATCTCCTGGCCTCTTTCTTACTGTCAGTCACCGGGATGAGACGTTATAGCTGCTGTAGCATCTCAATGCCCAAATAATGAAAATATACAAAAAGGAATCCAGTGCAAAGATGAGAGGAGTGAAATCAATAAGTGTTACTGGAAGAAATTAATTCTGGCTCAATCAGATATTAGTATAAGGTACTAATGATGAGAAACCAGCCATAAGAAATTCTCTTTGTAGATCTGTGAAACAACACAATTATTTCAGCGCATTTCTGAAAGGGGTTTTCTTTCCAGACATTATTGTCTGTGGGCAAAGCGCATCTGTAATTGACTTGGACCCTAATGGGATCCGACTGCAATTCTTTAGCCAATCAGTGCAGAGACGCTGCAAGAATTCTCAAGCGCTCAGTTCCACACTCATCTAATCTATCTGAGATACATTTCATCGTGTGAGCTCTTTTGTTTAGCAGCCTCTTGTGTGGTTCCTAATCTGCACACATGCAGTGGTGTAAGGATCATTTAGAAGTTTGTGTGTGTGGCATTTAGATTCTGAATACGAACTGACTCTGACTTTACCAATTCAAGTCTTGTCTAGGTCATGATAAGGGCTTACATTCCCGACAGGGATGAACATAGCCTGCAGACGGATCATGTGAGACTGCAGACCAATGAGAATCTCTCTGATAAATTATTCAGTGGGGCTTTCAGATGTCAGCTGCAGCAGGACTGGTCAATAATAAGCATAGAAGTCTTACAGCTTTTTATGGGGAATGAAGTAATATTGGTGTGTTAGCATTTATGCTAGTTAATGTTACACACACATTCATGTGTTAATCGTGATGTTTTTGTATCGGTATGAGAGGTGCTTGTATCTCTGTATGGAGCTTATGGTTGTAAGTTTTAATGTCCTCTGCTCTGTACTATAAATTTCTGTAATGGTATACAGACGTGTCATCTGCAATGCAGAAGATTGTCTTATAATGCAGCAGCAGTCTCCTGGACTGAATCGATTATCTCATTGACTCTGAGCGTCCTATAGGATCCTTGTGAAAGCTCTTACTATGGATGCATTGAAGGAAGCATCCACTTTACTACACTTTGCACCCTTATAACCTTGGATTGTGCAAATCATTTCTGGGAAAAATGTGTTCCAATAAAGGAATACAAACGTTAACCTTTCAGTCACTGTTAAAGATATTTAAAATGTAACAATTCTTCATTTACATGTCTGTAAAACCCCGCGTGATGATGGAAGAAGATAATGTTTAGCCAGTCAGCTGTTCTTTCCTTCCACTGTTTGTATTGGTTACTCGTAATGGACCAGGATTATTCATTGCCTGTTCCTGCGTGTTATGTCAGCCAAGCTCTTCCAGTAAAGTGCAAATGTTATTGGTGGTCAAGACAACTCCCATAATACCGTGCTTTTTCATGATGTCATCAAGAGACCCCCTAGTGGCTTACGGTCAAGAGGTTATTGAAAAAAATCCATTGTTGGTCCTCAGTTGTCAACATTAGTACCTGATTTAATTCATTTTAGTATTTTTGCTTTTTTTCCTGTTTTGTTGGAGGCATCCATGTGGTTTAGACTTCTAGACTGAATGCAGCCTCTTGAACAGTAAATTTATCACAGTGCAGTGTACATTTTAATGGCTAAAATGCTACTGCGTATCGCTGAGCAGCCTATTTCTAGAGGCAGATATAAACACAGACGGGCGTAATTATTGACTCAGTGACTCAGGCTTTTTACTTTGCATTGGAGAGCAGAGGTTAAAGGATTCTGCATCAGTAAAGTGGACCTTGTCTCCTTCTTTTGCTCTGCTGTGGAGTTAATTAAACATTTTGCACTGAGGAAAAATTAAGAGCTGTGTTTCCCGGTATACTTTTACTGTTGTTTTATTTTGTCATCCTGTTTGTTAGTCAGTGTGGGGGAGCGAGGTCTGAGCCTCCGATTTGGCCACATCACTTCGTTCACTGTTCTTTCATGTTGTCCTGTCAAAATGCCACTGATCTCTGTTGTTTACGGTCTCAGAGGAGCCAGGCTGTGGGCACACCATCTGGCACTGTAGGCCCAGCCAGCGCTCTGGCATATCCTATTTAGCCGTATGCACGCACACACACAAGCATGCAAACACATGCAGACATACTGTACACAGGAGATCCTTTGGTTTATGCACAAGACTCCAGCTGGCAGAACCTAAATTCTTAGTTTTTAATCATAGTTTTGGCCCCAAAAATTATTTACATGCATTTAGTGCAGCCAGTTCACTTGCACATGCACTGCCATTCACTTACTTATCTCAGAGGTGGATTTAAAGTATGGCTCATATCACAGAGACAAAGAGATGAACATAAAATCCGTTTTGAGCACTTCTTTTTCTGGGCCTATCTTTGTCTCTCTGGTGCTTCCCTCGGATTATTAAATAAAAAAAAAAAGGTAAAGCAGGATCCAGAATGAGTCATGAGGTTAGAATCAAGCTCTGCTCTGTTCCTTTATGGCCCATTGGCGCTCTCTGCCCTGGTGTGACTTTGTGGTGGTTTCGATGTTACAGGAAATGAGGTCAGCTGAGATCCAAAGCACCTCCCCGGCTCTGCCACAGGAAACGCATCACAAGTCATCTGTGGTCAGGGATGTTGACGTTGTCATGGTTTTGCTGCATTTTAGCCCTAAAATAGGCCTCTTCGCTAATCCCCTCTTTCACTGTGCACACACCGCTCTGATCCCACCATCCCCTCGCTGTCCGTCTCTGTTCAATGTGCAAATAAGAGTTTTTCTTTTTCCTTTTCATTGTTTCAACAAAGAGATAAGATTAACTAAATAATAAAGGTGATATGATCGACATGTCAGACGTGCTGCTGTGGCTGTGCTCTTGCAGACGATGTCAAAGCTTGTGCTGTTGGAATGCGAGACACATTCATATTTGGAAACCGTGGAGCTGTTTGACTTGTGACGCAAAACATGCTGCAGCAAGTGAAGAGAGTAAACGACACGACTCAAACACTGACAAAGGGGGGAAAAAGAAAAACTCTTAACCAAATTAAAACCACAAAGCTTAAGTTCAGTCTCCCTCTTATATCTGAACATGACTTTATGATGTTTTCTGGTTAGTCCGAAGCCTTGGGAACATTCCCTGACTCTGTTTGTGTAAAACACTTTCTGCTAGTTGTAAAAAGCCCACCATGGGGTCAAGCTTTCCTAATGTCTGTTGTTTGCGTCTATCTTGCGCCTGCCACTCTGCATTAGCCAATGAAATGCTGTCGGGCCCATGGGCTAGAGGAGCTTTGGTCTTGTTCGTATGAGTGGAATGTAATTAGACAGACAGCGTTGTTGTATGAGGTGAATCATAGTACAACTCAAATGTTGAGGCTGCTTAGATGTGTGCGGTTTACAGATTCATTCATGAGAGTTTTCAGTGCTGTGATTGAAAGAGCCTCTTGCGAAAAGTGAAGTGCTTTTTCGGGGGCTTTTGGAAAAGACTGCAGCTGCGTTGTGTCTTGGTGAGGTGGATAATGAATAAAAGACGGCACGACACAGAGAAAGAGACGTAGAGACGTGCTGTTTCTCGTTGGGATTATTCTCAGCACCTCAGGAGTCGAGGACAGGACAAGACGGTGTGTCTGAAAGTCTTTCGATCGCTCCATCTGCTTTTTTGTTTGTCTCTCTGTCCCTCGCTGTCTCTCTGTGACACACAGCGAGCAGGACTTCTTTACAGATAGGCGGTTTTCAGGTAAAGTTTGTGCACATTAAAACATGCAGACACATTCATTAGAGGGATGGAGGCTTCCCGGCTACACATCCTATCAATAATCTCCATGTTGACTGAGCAGCTGGGACGCTGGGACTGAAATAGTCCCGCCAGTTCCTGTAAGTGCTCCCAGACTGATATCTGCTCCTCTGCTCCTTCTGCATGGGGACCCTGCAGTAATTAAGTCTAGTTTGGGAGTCTGGGTGCCCCTGGGTTGGTGGAAGTAGGTCACTGGCACAGACTACTGAGATTCAGGCACATTGGAAATGGCGTGTTTTCCTGTCTGTGATGCACATTTTGTTTTTTTGCAGCTAATAATTTTTGTCAAATACAGTCTCAGTTCCAAGTTTCAATTTTTTATTTGTTTTCAAAATTAGAGTAAAAGAAAGAAATTTGGCCGGAATATTCACTAATTGTTCACCTTGTCCAGGTCCACCTTAAAAGCTACTTTATGCCACACTGACTCCCCTTTGTGCCTGTAGATATTATTGATATTTATACTAGACTGGATCAAACACACCACGCTCATTACCTCTTGTCGTCCTCCATATTGGCTACATTGCTATTGAGCTTATATTGACGGGCACTGTGTTTGTTGTTGTCTGTTTTCCACCGCCCTTCTCAGATTTGTTCTAATTTTTTTTCCAAGTGGCTGCACGCGTGCTTCCCATGTGAGGGGCTTTAGGGCAATGACGCAAACAAGAGAGGGAGCGAGAGAGAAATAGAGAGAAAGGGAATGAGGCAGAGAGAGAGAGAGAGCAAGAGATAAAACATTGACTCTGGAGTCCATCACTCATTCAGAATGAGGATAATATAGTGTTTCTCTCTCCATGGATGTGTCACATGTAAAAGTAACATGCTTGAATGTATGTACTAGGGATGGGCATAATTAATCGACGATCGATTATTGAGCATTAAGAATTTCGTCGATGACATGAAAAAACAACTGGATTTCGTTATGTGGCAGGAGGTCGGAATATCCGAGTTGCCCTGAACGCAGCACAGTGAGGATGTTAGCTGCTCGCTGCTCGGCTTCATGTCCGAACACGGACCCTCAGTCCACGGGGAAGGGAACCCGGACAGACCCGGGTCTGGGTGAGGGGTTCCGGGAGTGAGGACGTGACAACAACCGGACTGAGAGTTCGAGGACCGTCAAATCCAGCTAGCTCTCAGCAGCTAGCTGCTGCTCTCTCAGCGGGGCTTAATAGTACAGCAGCGCATATTTTCAAGTGTAACCAGTGAACGGATCCCGTTTACCTGCCGCAAGAGTTGTTCATCTTGTAATAAAGATCTCAATGAGGAAACACGCTGTGTTTGTTTCCTATTTTCACTGCATTTTAATATAGCCTATAAATATTGAATTTTAATATAAACGATATGAATGATTGATCGAAAATCGATCGTTAATTCTCCCGGCGATCGATTAAGACAATTTAATCGAATGCCCATCCCTAGAATGTACCTTTTATTTGAGGCTGCGATTTCTGTGTTTATTCCTGTGCACTGCAGGGCGTCTTGTGATTGTGTCAGTGTATTTCTAACCCTAATTGACTTTGTTACCATGGGGGAACCTCTCAGGCCGACACAGCAGCTGATGAATATGGAGCAGGGTTTTGCCACACAGGACAAGCTTGGAGACACAACCAGGTTCCCATAACCAATCAAGTCTACTCTGCATGCACTTGCACACACTTTACTTTAAAATACCTGATTCAAAACGAACAAATACATATTTTTAAATGACTCCATATTGTCACAGAGGACAAATCACACAATTTACTGAATACTAGAGATGTTGTGATACCAGATATTGGTTCAGGAACGTGGACTTTGCGTATCTGCCGATTCCAAAATCCAATGCCATGTATTAACATATAACACTAACCCTGTATTCAAGTGATGATTGATTTTATTGTTTTATGGCCTGACCTACAGATAATGAATGTATGCCATAGAACTTCTTTTATTACTTAATTTGACATAACTAACGCTAGAATACAATAAATCTCTTCTTGACTGCTCTAAAGTCAGCACCTACCAGTGGCAGTAGAGTGCAACTTCTGTTTTGGAGCAGATGAAGGAAAAATAAAAGTGCAGTATTATCTTGGTATCTTGTGTATGGTATCAGATTGGTTCAAAGATTCACATACTTGCAGATGCCTAACTCGGGATTCACATCAGTAGCCGCAGCATTTCTGATGCTGGTATCAGGAAAAACTCGGAAAAATCCCACGAGACCAAACTAGTGCATATTTTCAGCTGCAGATTAACATGTGTATGATGCCTAAATGTGAGAAGGAGGATGCTGTATGTGTGGCTCGGGCCGCAATTTTCTTTCCAAACGAGTGTGAGCCACTGAGAAACGTAACTGGACCAACAGGACCAGAACCGATTCATTATTTACAACCAGTGCTTCAGTGTGGCTAATTTAATGCCTTTTGGGACACAAATGGAGCTCTATGGCACATAGGTGTAATCTATAACAGGCCTTGGTAACTCATGAATAATCAATAATTAATAATATTAAAATATTATTCTTTTAATGGGATGTGAGGTGATATTCTTGAAGGTGCTGCGGCTTTCTGAACGCTGTGTGTTTGTTTAAGTGTGTGTGCATGAGTGTGTGCAGGTTGAGAGGTGTCAGAAAGAAAAAGGGAGGCAGGTGAGCAAGTAGAGACAGATAAGAGCAAGAATTGGAGAGAGAGAGTAAGAGAGAGTGAGTACCTGCGTGTTGTTGAACCAGACTAGCTGAGAGGATAGGACAGAGTCGGGCCTGCTCACACTGGTCTAATGCCTGTGTTTGATGACCTAGAAACATTAGAATATCCCAGCACTTATGTAAGACTTTAAAGGACCATTGCTTTGCACGGACACAGCTACACAAATGCATATACTATACTAGTGTCCATTCCCATGACATGTTACTGTCACTTTTCCCATTTTAAACTGCAGAAGAAAGCATCACTTTCTAAAACTTTTAGCTCAATCAAAGAGTGCTGCGAAAATCCGTGCTCTGTCTCCCGGTAGCAGTAGATGCTAAATCCCAGTCGAGTGAGTGTTGAAATTTAACACTCAAACACACCCTCAGCGCGGCACGACTGGGAATCGGCAGAATGTAAATGATTCAACAGCACCTCTGAGTGGCTGCAGGAGCTCGTCCGTCACAAACACAGTCACACCAACGCTGAAGGAGGAGACACGCTTTTGAATGATTACTGCCCTGAATGCTCTCCTGTCTGACTCATGCTGTTATGTATGGTCCTCAACGAAAATACAGGCAAGATAGCGACTTTCCTTTTTGCTGTTTCTCCGATGAGTGGATAGAAACTTCCCCCCTCTGCGGTAGAGGGACTCTTGTCAAATTGAACCCTGTAAAGGAACTTGAATTCTGCTACAATTTGATTTCAAGAACAGCAGCGCACCAAGGCAATCGATATGGTTATGCTGCAGTTATCGTGCATGTCCATGTTAAGATTGTTACATTCAGCGGCAGATGTGTAACTTGCAGCCTGTTTTGTGTTCCTCTGCAGTGGATGACTGTGTGTTACGCTGTTGTCTGGCTATTTCAATGGACGACTGGCCCAGTGCCTTGACTGCAGCGTGTCATTGGAGTTTTAATTCTGCTCCTTATCTGTGTAGGGCAGGGTTTAGTGTGACTTTCCCTTGCTGCATAAGTCATATTGCTTTTCCCTGTACAGTAGTGCCATGATCCTCAGGTCCTCCTGCAGAGTATAATCCAGTTTCAGATGTAGACACATTTGGAGTTTGTTGTGGCTCATTTTTCTCCGCTTAGCACCGTTATCAGAGCTTAATGCCATTTTCTAACTTTGCATCTAACCGGGTTACTGCATGTCCCTCTGTCTCTACAGCTCTTCAGGGAAGTCCGAATAATGAAGGTACTGAATCATCCAAATATAGGTAAGTCTAAGCAAGTAACACCCAGTGAGAAGCTTAACCTGCATAACTAGTTGCTATATCTCTCGAAGAAAATTAAAGTTAATTCGATTTATTGTTCATTTTGTGGATGTTTGGTTTCCTGCTTCAATACTATTTGATTTTGCGTCCAATTTATGCTTAACCCTGAAATTGCGTATTTCCTTACTGATATCATGAAACCTTACTGGTTCACTGAACGCATTATTTCTGCAGTGTATCATCGTTTGAGCATTGAGCAACGTCCATCTCCAGTGAATTCTTAACTTCTGATTTCTAGTTTTAGTTCCCCTATTCATTCCAACAAAGATTGTGATTTATGTCACAATAATTTCATTTGGGGAACTAGTTTTAGTTATCATGGCTCAATCTTATGCAGCCAGTAGTCTCGCCTCATGCCACTGGAAGTCCACTGTTTGCTGATTTTGATGCCATAGAGTTACTCAAACCAGACCAGTAAACTAAAAACCTCCACCAATAAAAAAACAAACCCATCTACTGTGAATGCCTAATTTATTTGACCTCTGCCTCATTTCTTTTTCCTGATCTCTCCTGCAGTGAAACTGTTTGAAGTGATTGAGACAGAGAAGACACTTTATTTGGTGATGGAGTATGCCAGCGGTGGTGAGTGACTCTTTAATGCAACTGTGTGAAATTTGGTTTATTTTTAATTACATCATCAGTTTTAGAGCAATTGAATAAGCATATACACGGACAAAACCACAGTCAGTTCAACATATCATAACTATCCCAACGAGAATGAACTGCTTCATGATTGTATATTTCTTGTGTCTCCTCCAGGTGAGGTATTTGATTATCTAGTGGCTCATGGCAGAATGAAGGAGAAGGAGGCCAGGGCCAAGTTCAGACAGGTGAGTCATCAGTATTGCTGCGCTCGCAGCTCTTCCGTCATTCCGTTTCTGCTTTCATTGGGAACACTGCATGCACCAAGCTCAGGCTTTGTCACTAACTGCAGAGGAAAGATGGAGCGCAGATAGCTCGGCGTGAGAGAACAGGGGTTGAGATCGGTTCCTTACAGATGCTGCTCTGACACCTAGTGGTGCTGCTAGAGCAATAAGGCATCTAGAGCAGTTCATGAATTAAATAAACTCTTTCATGATAATGTTCTAAAATGAACATAATGTGAATGCATTTCTCTTTCCACAATTTGTTTTATTCAAAAAAGCACAAGCATGATCTTGATAAACAAGTTCCTATCGCATCCATGCTGTTCAGAATCCCTAACTGATGGTTTTAGATGACTCAGAGGATCAGTGTGTGACACAGTGTGGGCAGTGTGTGTATGTGTGTCAACGTTCAGATAGGTAAGTGTGTGTGTGCGTGGCTGAGTGCAGGGAGGTGGGTGGCATCTGTCACAGAACAGTGTGTTTTCTCTTAGATTGATCTTGTCAGACAAATGTTAGTTAATTTCCCTGTCAACTGCCAAAGCAACTGTTCAGTGCTGATCTGTTTGAGAAATACAGTTTATTGACAGCACACGCAGATAAAAATATCTTGGTGATGCTTTATCATTTACCATCATTCCCCTGTTTTTGGACGTAAACCACCAAACCACTTGCAACCATTAACAATACTGGGGAGGTTTGCAAAGATTTGCTTAATTGAATGGTATAAGCGTGATAAAAGGATATAATTTAAACTTTTCTTCCAAAAGGTTTTGGTGGATGAGAATCATATATCGTTTTTTCTTAACCAGGCAAAAAGTAACATCTTACTTAGTTAGCAGTCCTTCTAAAGTGTAACTCGGTTTTGCTTTTTGTTTCCATGTTTTCGCCTCTTCTATACATTTTATACATCGTATGAACCTTTGTATATCCTTGCTCTTTATGTAAAGACTGCTGTTTTGAAAAGTGCTGTCATCTTTCTTAATCTTAATATGTGTGTTTCTATTTCAGATTGTGTCTGCAGTGCAGTATTGTCACCAGCGGAGGATAGTGCACAGGGATCTTAAGGTGAGGATCCAAACTCTTACTCTCCATATCCATCTTGAGAAAAACTATTTGTAAATAAAGCTGTTTTCAGACATGCACTGATCTCCAGACATTTTCCTGGAATTTTCTGGGGGGGGACTGTATTTGAGAACGCAAATGTACAAGACCATGTCTTAAAATGGCTTATATGTTTAATAATGCAGATAATTTGACCATCAACATTGTTTTTTCCTTTCTGTGTCTCCCCACCTCAGGCAGAGAACCTGTTGTTAGATGCAGACATGAACATCAAGATCGCCGACTTCGGCTTTAGCAACGAGTTCACTGTTGGCAGTAAGCTGGACACTTTCTGTGGCTCCCCGCCGTACGCAGCTCCAGAACTGTTCCAGGGCAAAAAGTACGATGGACCAGAGGTGGATGTGTGGAGCTTGGGGGTCATCCTCTACACGCTGGTCAGCGGATCGCTGCCCTTTGACGGCCAGAACCTAAAGGTTTGCACTTGTTCTTATTCTTGGAAGGTTTACATGAACAGCAGCTTTAAATGTCTCATTTAAGTTGTTTATGTTTAACTTTGATAGAGTAGTAATTGTTCATGTGAAACTGAGTGAAACACCACAAATGCCTATTGAGAGACTGTCCTAAGCTGTGCTGTATAATAGCAGACTTTTTGTGGTGTGGTTGTTCAGAACAGGTATAAACAGTTTTAGACATTTTCACAGGACACGCATCCAAGCTCATCTAAAACATACTGAGACCTTTAATCTGGCTCCTAAATTGTTAAACCACACAGTTGCATGGGGGAAAAACAACTATAGCAATACGTGCATGCATCAAAATGATGAATAATTAAATTCCTACAGACAGTAAAGCTCAAATTCAAAGAGAAGAGCAGGATAAAGCGATACACCCTGGTATCTAAACCAGGTTTCTTATAAGTGAGGTACGAACTCAATCTCTTCTAAGTGAGTTAGGATGTTTACATGCATCAACCTAAAACTGGGTTACTTGAACCAAATTAAGAGTGGAATTTCCTGTGTCTTTAGTTTGGAATGAGACTTTGTAGAAATGAATCCTCCCTTTTTTATTATTGCAGCAAAATAAGCTGCAGTGATTACAGTAGGTCAAGGAACGTGGACATAGCAATTTACCTTTTTGTGTCTTTTGAGCCCATCACCCTTATTTCCCTTAATTCTCCATTGTAGCACATAGGTTTTATGGCTCACCACCTTTTGTTTTAGGCTATGACAAGAGACTGGTTTGAGCAAAAAGGCTATATTAAGCCAACTGTACACTACAAGCATTGCTATTGAATATTATAAAACATTTAGCAGCTAAGAGCCAGATATTTCCCTCAGGAGTTAACGTAGACCAAAACATCGCTAGACAATATTGTGAATATTAAACTCCCTCTATTCGCAATTTCTTGTTGCTAATTTTTGTATTTGATTTTGTCTCCGACTGTCGGGTGTGCAGGAGCTGAGGGAGAGGGTCCTCCGGGGAAAGTACCGCATTCCTTTCTACATGTCCACAGACTGTGAAAACTTGCTGAAGAAGCTGCTCGTGCTCAACCCTGTCAAACGAGGCAGTCTGGAGGTGTGTTTCACTGCAGCTTCTCTCCAGTTACTCGCTCCTCATTCACAAATGTTTTGCACTGGCCTGCAGTCGAACAGACAGTCCTGATGATTTGGAAGCACAGTTGTTGTGAGTCGTCTGAAAGCACATAATTGTTGCTGTAGTTTACAGCCTCAGACTGAGATCTGGGACCTTTATTCATCTGAGACCAAACAGTGGTCTTACATAAGTCTTTAACTGAAACAATCAGAGAGAGTAAAACTAAATTGAATTTGTCAAAGCATTATAAGTAATAAAACTAAATAAAAACAACATTATACTCTGATGCTGTGTACTTTCACGGCATCCATGTAATTTGTGATGATTGGAGCTTGTTTCTTCTTTACATACGATATATACAGTAGTTGTTGGTACAGTTCACACTGGAGGGACTGTACCGAGTCGATATCACCCCTGCTCTGATAATCAGGATGACGTTCAATAGTAAAGATTTCTCCACCAATACTAACCATTGATCTCGCTGTTGTTCAGCCACATCGGAACTTGCAATCAAAAAGGTTTCACAGTTGGAGATCAAGTCATCCGTTTCTTTAATTGTCATGTTGTGTAATTAACTGATGTTAGTCCCGATTAATTATCTGTCATTATAAGATTTATGATTTTCCTGTTTCTTTGTTAGCAAATCATGAAAGACCATTGGATGAATGTGGGTCACGAGGAGGAGGCGCTAAAACCTCACATCGAGCCTGAGGCAGACTTCAGTGATTCATCCAGAATAGGTGTGGCATACTGCCTGTGTGTGTGTGTGTGTGTCTGTATATTTGTGTGTGCATGTTGACCTCTCTTAATGTCACTTCCACGACTGTCCCTGGGATTCATGTTGACTTGTTCGCCATCAGAGCTCATGGTCACGATGGGTTTCCCGAATGATGAGATCACAGAGGCTCTGAAAGCCCAGAAGTACGATGAAGTCATGGCCACCTACCTGCTGCTGGGCAGAAAAGCTCCAGAGGTCAGTCCCTTGACCTACAGCGCCCTGACATCATCACCAGTGTCAAACGCACCGACCTCATGCCTCAACCTGTGTCTTTATATATTTCAGTTTGAGGGGAGCGAGCCTCTGACCAACAGCGTCCTGGGCCAGCGGCAGCGACCGACCAGTGACATCAACAACGGCTCCAGCGTTTCTCCCGCCCATCCCAAGGTCACGCGCAGCATCTCGGCCAATCAGAAGCAGCGCCGCTACAGTGATCATGGTGGGGATGATGATGATGGTGGTGGTGGTGGTGGTGTCGTAGAGAAGCCAAGTAAAGTAACCTCGTCCTTCCCAGCTCTGAGAGGGCTGTGTTTTGAGTAGGGGGAAGTTGCTTTTATTTGCTGAGGATTAGCCAGTAATGCTGGTATCCAACCTGTTGATGTGCCCTTGAGCAAAGCATTAGAGCATGTCCAGCTCCACTTTGCAGCTGAATAATGCTGAGTAAGCTATAAATCTTTGCTGTCTGGTAATCAAGCACATTTTATTGTGTGTGGTAGCAGATTGAATTTCTGCCTAAATTTTTATGGAAAAAAAAGGGCATTCATCAAAATGTTACATTTTCATAAACGCTATATTTAAATGTGCATGTCAGTGACTCAACCTGACCACTGCACAGATTGTGTAGCAGCTTCCTTCTATGTCATGCTGGGCCATTGTGTCTGCTGCCATCTGCTGGTTGGCTGCTTTCCTGCAGCTCCCTCAGGAACAGCACGTCAAAGCATGAGGAGGGAACTGCTTTGCCTTGTACCCGCTCCCCTTGGCTTCTGTAGTTGTCCAATTGTTATAACAAATTGTTGTTGCAGAGTTTAATATTTGACAGACTGGATTGTTTGTAAATCCTGGCTTTGAGTGGCTTTTTAGTGGTGTTGTGATGAGGTCATTGTCCTTATCTGTTCTTTTTTTGTGTCAAAATCCCGGCATCCGAGCAGTAGAAGGAAGGTTGTGCTTCATAGAACGTTTCTAAATTTGTGCGTGCGTGCCTCTCTCCCAGTTGGTCCTTCGGTTCCTCCCGCCACATCGTACACTAAGCGTGGCCAGGCCTTGAGCGTGGAAAGTGACCACAGGGAGGAATGGGACGGAGCGCGCCGGCTGGAGCTCAACACCTCGAAAGGAGACGTCCCTGCTTCACCACTGGGGGTGCAGGAGAGGAAGAAAAGTACAAGTGCTGTCGGGGTGAGAAAGTAGAGAACACGCAAAGAAACACATGTGCAAACAGGTTCATTTTGCAAGACTTTTTATCTGATATCATGACTCCTCTTCATGTTCCAATAACCATCAATAAATATAGTCATCTGGAAAAAAAATGAAAAATAGCCATGTCTGTGGCCCTAATATGATTGGCTGCAGTACCTGTCTGTCACTAACCAACCTGCCAGGCTGCGCACATCATGCCTGTGCACTCACTTCACATGACCAGGGACCAGATGTGTAGCCTGCTCTTTCTATCTCTTCCAGAATTATAAACCCTAATTTAGCTTTACTTATGTTTTTCTGGGGTCTCATTTCTCAAATAGACCAATGGATCGATGACTCGCAGGAACACGTATGTGTGTGAACGTACCTCCACTGACCGATACTCAGCGATTCCTAACGGCAAAGACAGCAGGTAAATACAAATACAGTCACCGAAACCCACAGGGTGAGATTCAGCTCTGCATGTTCCCTGTTTATCTCTTGTCCAGGTTCTTATTTCTGTATAGTGTTATGATGCATTGTTAACAATCCGCTCGCGTGCAAATTCTCTCTGCCCTTTCTCCACAGTTTAACCGAGGTGTCAGGTAGCACCCCATCGACTGCAATGAGCTCCACACGACCTCGTCACACTAAGTCCATGTCATCGTCAGGGCATCCTTCAAAGAGCACACTGCCCCCCATCGACGACAACACGGAGCTAAAAGCCAGGTGAGCACCCTAACCCTGGCTTTGTCATCTCATATAACAGAGGCTGAAGGACGATGACATGTTAAACTCTATTTTTGGCAAAGAAGATGGAGCAGACCATATCATTTACTTCTTAGTTCATGATGATATGCACCATCCATCTTATAATCTCTCTTTACTTTGCAGCTCCTCTCCGCGGGGTCCCTCCACCTCTCCGTCTGCACACAGTATTAGCACACCCGAGAAGAACCGCTTCCCTCGTGGCACCACCAGTCGCAGCACGTTCCATGGAGCCCAGCTGAGAGACCGACGCAGCGCCACCTACAACGGCCCCCCGGCCTCGCCCACGCTGTCCCACGATACGGGGGCTCTCGCTCAGCAACGCAGGGGCACCTCCACTGGGATCATCAGCAAGATCACCTCCAAGTTTGTGCGCAGGTCAGTGAAGACAAACGGCTGCACAGATGATACTCGACGTGCTAGTTAACATTTCTTTGACAGTTCACATATTCTTATGTTTCTTTCATTCATTCCTTCCATTTGTCATCTTGAAGTAGAAAACATTAGATCCTCTCAAAAACCACAAGATTAGTGCGCTTCATTTAGTTATTATATTCCTACAAGCAAACTGAACGTCCTCATCTTTCAAACATTGTGTCGTCGGAGGTGAAGACAATCAGCAATTCTGCTTCTGTTTCTTCTTTACTATCAAACGCTATCTCAACTTCCTGCATTTGGTCCAAAAAAGGGCTGAGATGCCAGTTTAGTCTTAAAGATGGATAATCATACTAACATTTTCTCTGAATGCCATCAGCTTTCATTATTTAAGAACTTAAACATCTATTTTCCGTTTACACTCATGCTTCAAAGTGGACGAGGAGACATAACATATCATCCATGGATTTGTCTGTCTCCAAACTGCCTGGACGAGAGATTAAAGGATTACTTGGTGCAAAATGTGTTCACATCACTTAATGGAAACTTTTTCAGCCGTGAAAACTAGGAAAGCATCTCATCCTTCTCTTGCGTCTTGAAAACATACATGCTGTTACCTCTTCTCAATCTATCGATCTTATTGTACCTGTTGTTCCACTGTTTCCTTTTCCTGTCAATATGACAAGCAAAGGCCAGAACCTCGTTGTCCAAACACCAGTTAGCTCCTTGTGTCACCTTGATGCTGGACCTTCTGCTGGAGGCTCACGGCTTTCTCTCCTTTTCTTTCTGCATAGAGCTCTGTCTTTCAGGTCGGGCCGGAGGTAGGAGAACACAACGCTTGCTGCACCTGTTATCCCCTGTTGAAACAAACTAAAAACCCAAACTCTGTGCCAAATATGACCTTGGCCCCTGTTTCCTTAACCCCCTTACGTACTTGCCCACCACACCACATCCTTGCTTACTGACACCCTTGTTATGTCGTGTATTTCCTTCCCGTGTCTCCACTGCCTCCAGAACAAACCTCACAAGCCCACCAGCTTCTCCTCGACTAAGCCACAATATCTGCTCCTCCGGTTGCTGGCTTTCCTTTCCTTACTTCCCCCCAAGTTTTCATGCTGCGCTTAAGAGAAAAGATTTATAGCCACTTCTACTCTTCTTACAGATCAGTGGGGATTAAGGAAAGGTAGAGCGCAGTAGACGGTAGGATGCATCGGGTCATTGTGAACGAGTCCCGAAACGTCACAGCCTCCTCATTGTGTTCTGATCCCTGATAACCCAGGAGTGTGGATTCTTTCCTGGCATGATGCCTGACACCCTTCTCTGTGTACAGTGATGATGACAGTGCTGTTGGAAGTGGGTGGGTTGGGGGGGGACACGTGTTGGTGGCAGCTTGTGGGTGTAACGGTTTATTCCCGGTTTATTTCAGGGTGCCCAGTGAGGGAGAGGCCAGTGCCAGGACAGAAACACCGAGGTGAGAGTTTGAGTGAGGACGCAGATTTCAACGAGAGCCTATAACCATCCGCTGCCTCCTTCAACGTGTCGCTCTGTCTCCCCCTCTCCTCTGCTCTGTCTTCCTTATCTCACTGAAGGAGTCTGTCCGGTGATCCTAAAGACGACGGCGCTCGGGACTCCAAGCCTCGTTCGCTACGTTTCACCTGGAGCATGAAGACCACCTCCTCCATGGAGCCCGCCGAGATGATGAGGGAGATCCGGAAGGTGCTGGACGCCAACAGCTGCGACTACGAGCAGCGCGAACGCTTCCTGCTCTTCTGCGTCCACGGCGACGCCCGCCAGGACAACCTGGTCCAGTGGGAGATGGAGGTGTGCAAGCTGCCGCGCCTCTCGCTCAACGGCGTGCGCTTCAAGAGGATATCGGGCACGTCCATCGCCTTTAAGAACATCGCCTGCAAAATTGCCAACGAGCTCAAACTGTGACGACAGACGGAGTCCCCAGTCGGTCTTCGGTGAGCTCTGGTCGCGGCCTCATCTCATCACTGGATGTTGACTCACAGGACAAAAATTCAGCACTGTAGGTCCTCGCCGTGCAGAATCAGGGTGGACTCGGCTGGTAACGTGCAATACTGGCCACGAATGTACTGTACAGGGTAGTGGATCAGAGAGATCGCGCAAGAATTAACCTCTTTGACGGAGAGATAGCAGAAACAGCTAACCCCCCCCCCCCCTCTTTTTTTTCCCTTCCGTCCGACTCTCTCTCTGTCTCTCTCATCAGCCCACTGCTCCTCGTCATAGGACACGTTCATGTAACATGCAGTATGCAACTGAAGATGACCATCCTGCAATAATGTTTTCAATCTCTTTTTCTAATCGCCTACTACAAGATCTACTGTCCTCGCTGAAAAACCATTAAAATTACTGAAAGCTAAAATAGCCGCTTTGACACCTGTGTTAAGTCAGTATATAGATCAGGCTGGAGCCCATACTAAAACCATGTAAAAAGAGAGTTGTACTGTATGCATAACATCTGCAGGTACTGTATTGTATATTGATTTTGCGTTCTGTACAGACTTTTATTGTCAATACTGTCTTTTTTCATTGGATTTTAAGTTCTTTCCTAATATAATTGATGTCTCTTAGAGCATTCTCCTTTCAGCCTGTGAGTTTTTTTAATTCCTTTTTTGTAAGAGCCACCATATGACAAGTGTTTTTAATTTTATTTAAAGAGCACTAAATTATTTTGTGGAATATTAAGGGACGTGTTCCCTTGCCTTTTATGTTCTATTTTATTTGCCTACAGAGAAAAAGAAAAAAAACACTACGTTGCACCACATAGACTTGAGTAGTAAGTTCAGTTCAAACTGAGAAATGTGTTCACTTTATTTTCTCTCAGCAGCAGGTCGGCGATTCGGAGGTGCCTGCTGCTATTGCACAAGTTTTCCAGGGTGACGTGTATGAACATGAGAGTATGCACCTGTGTTTCTTTCATGTTAGTTTGGTGGTTCTCAATTACAAACAGAACGCAGGGTTTAAATCGGTTTACTTTAGAAAAACAAAAAGGACGGGACACCTTTTTCCGAAGAAGTAAAGATGCATGAAGAGTCAAACAATCATCCTGAAAGAAGCCGATTTTTCTACAGAGTCCGATTTAATCCTGCCACCAGTGTGATTGTGTAGGTACTTGTGTATCTCCTCGCTTGTGGTTTTCTTTTTTTTTGTTTTCTTTTTTTTAATTCAGCGGAATTTATTGTATTTATTCCATTACATTGTAATGTGCTGCTTTGTAGAATTGAGGCGTGCACTTTGTTGGAGAAAATAAAAAAGATTTTATTTGTTTGTATATTTTTAGCTTTTTGATTTCTCATGTGTGTGTCGTAACTACACCACTAACTTCATGGCTGCGATGTCCCATTAAGCAGATCTGTTGCTAGAGTGTGTTGTTTTTGTGTGTTGTCATTTCACACTGACGCCACGTCATGCTACACGGTGCCAGCAACAGTTAGTGATGTAAACCTTTATTGACTCTAAATTACATGATATTAGTCAATAACTTAAATCCTAATCATGACACAATAAATGCATTTTGCCAACATGTTAGTCGAAGGTAAAGCGTTATGAACAATATCCTCAGTTTTTCATTTCAGTCCCTTGTAAGTGTGCGAGAATAGTTCCAAGTTTGCCCGAAACGTTATTCTGAAAAAAACCTGCATTTTTCAATACTTTTCAATACTGCATTATACAAAGCGTTAATGATATAAATGTCTCTCATCCTACATCTCTGTTGAAATTCTCCAAATGATAAAGATAGATTTTAAATCATCCTCCTGGACAAATATTGATCTAACTGGCGTGGTCCCTCTCAAACTTACAAAAGCTTCATTTGTTTTTTTTACAAAGATTTTAGCGAACAAGTGGAAAGAGAAAAATGTAAACATTTAGTTTTGGCAGATTTGTTCGGTTGAACATGTTAATCGGTTAAAAAGTACCATTTCGTTATTACTCTCTGTAGATAAATATATGAGATTACAAATGTATAAACTTTGTTGAGTCAAAGGGATGATCCAACATGAACAAAATAAGCTACTGGCCAACGGTAGAATTGAAAATATGAACGAGGATGGACGTTGCATTTGTAATCTGATGGGATGGCCTGAGTGAGGCCCTGGTCATGCATTGATGTCTCGGGTTTGAATCCTAACTTGAGATCCATGCATTTAACTCAACGTGCATCTCAGCCAAACACATTTGGTTGAGATACGTGCCTCTATATTAACCATGCACTGATTTCAATGGAAGATTTTATAAAGAGAAAAAGAGTAATGCCTGCCTTTCTCAAGTTAGGATCAACTGTTAGTTACTTTCAGTGATGTTCGGAGCTGCATCTGCTGCAACAGTCTTCTTTAAACAGAAAAAAAGAAAACACTAAAGTTACCTATAATCTATCAATCAGCCAGAAAAAAACAAAACAATCACTCAATTGCTCAGATCAATAACCAGGTGCTCGTAGATCTGAGTTTTCCCTTTGAAACTGGAGGCCAGCAGGAACTGCCTGTTGTCTATGGAGACTGGAGAGAAGGCTCTGGGCGCCTGGATGTTCAGCTCCTGGAAGTGGACAAACGTGCCCTTCTTCACGTCCCAGCGGTACACCTGCGTGAACGAGTAATCACTGCCCAGGATGGCGTACTGCCAGCTGCCCACGGCGAAGGGCTGGAAGACCATGGAGCCGCGGGAGGGCATGGTCTGCAGCTCCCGGAAGAGGGCCCCGTCCCAGCGCATGACCTTGGAGTCGCCGATGAAGCGCGTCAGGCAGATGAAGAGGTCGGACTTGACCTGGAAGTGCTTCACGGCGTAGACGTCCTCCATCTCCGGGATGTCCGTGCGCCGCTCAAACAGCTTGGTGCTTTTGTTCCACTGGTAGATGACGGGCCTCTGGGAGCTACTGGACAGGATCAGGTGAGGTTTGGAGGAGATCTCCATGAACTCCACGTCGGTGTCCCGGTACCACGGATGGAGCGACTGGTGCGAGTAGAAGCCGTTGCCGTTCCACTTGTAGATGGTGGTGGAGCCGGCCTTGGAGCTGTCCGCGATGACGAAGAAAGTTTCTCCGTCGATGCGGAAAGTCTCAACGTCGTTCGGTTTGCGGATTCTGAGGATGTCGATGCCTTGGAGCTTGATGAACTTGTTGGCGGAGGTGTCTCGTTTGTAGATGTGTGAGCCACCGAAGAGCTGAGCCACGATGACGAAGAGCTGGTTGTCGATAACCAGAGGTTTGCAGATCACTGTGGAGGTGCCTGGTGACGAGAAGGAGAGGACACAAACAATACAGCTGCACTTGGAGTCTCCACGTGGTTCCTTAAAGATTCAAGATCTATAATGTTACTGTGCAAGTACAACACAAAGTTATGTGAAGCCTTTAGATGCTTTAACAAACAAGAATTTAGACTTTAAAGTAAAAAAGTATAAAAAAATGGAAATGTTTTCTAAGTGCACCAGGGAAGTGCTTTGCTAAATGTGGTGCGATATGGACACGCAATATGTTCAGTATTAATACAAATTCAATTAACAGGCAACCCTCTGATAAACTACAGCAGAGGTCGGCAGCTGGCTCTACCACCAGGTCATAATTGCTGCAGGGACATTTTGATAATCTGATTATTTATATTTCACCATATCGGACCTAAACCCAGACATCCACGGGTTTTGATCTCTGTCCGAGACACAACAACAAAAAATCCAAATTGGCAATTTATCTTCAAAGTAAAAGCACAACATTTGTTTTGTTGCTGTCATGCTTTTTGTCGAGCTGATTTACTGAGCTTTTATTTTGAAAAGTTGGGTAGTTGGGTCTGAAGTTCTCTGAAATAGTTGAAATGCAACGTACGGAAAATAACACCAGTTCAATTTATAATTCAATCCTACATACAAACCTCACACATGAGCGGTAATACAACACATTCAGTTTCATTTTACTGAAACCCACTGCAGATGAACCAGGTAGGATGACCACAAAGGTTTCTAACTTCACTCTGTACCATAGACTTAGTGACAGTATATTGTGGAAACGTTTGCAGAGGAATCACTAAAGACAAAGAATAGTTCAGCTCCGTAGCGTTAACACAGGTTAAGCTTACAGGGAAGTTTTGAACCGGCACTGCACTCGTAAAAATATATATACAGGCAATTCCAAAATCGAGCTGTACTAAAGCACAAGTGACAAATCAATCCTGTCACCACTTTACATCGGAAAATGACTTTCACTTACTGTCAATGTCATCGTAGTTCCTGAAGACCATCTCCACATGGTCCCACTCCAGAAAGCTGCATTTCCCAATAAAGGGCTGAGCAAACACCACATACTGATCGTTCCCAAAGGAAAAGGCCTCCACCGATATGGACTCGAACTTCAGGGACTGGTAGGAGGCAAACTCTGCGAGAGAAACGGAAACACACTTTAAATTAGACGAAGTCCGGAGAAGCTGCCATTACTGAAGGACACAATGTGTGCCTCACCGGTGGTGATGCAGTCGAACGACTGCGCCACCAGATCGTTGATCTTCTGGTCCAGCTGTGAGGCCGGGCCTTTGCAGTAGATCTGATCCACTGTGGCGTTGGTGCTGTGAATCCACTCCACCAACCACTTGAGCTTACAGTCACAGGTGAACTGGTTCCCCCGCAGGTCTCTGAGGGGAGAGAACCAGACAAGAACCAACCTCAGACAGCTCTCAGCTTTGAGAAGGGACTTTACACAGAGCTGTGGTGCGAGTGCAGGCTCTGCTCTGTGACCCCCGCCGCTTCCTCCTGTGCTCTCATTAATATCGAGGAGCTATAAAGAGAGGAAACGTCTTCGGTCGCTGATAGATGGCGAACTCTCTCTCCTCCTCGGCGCCTCATGTAATTTTAATGGTGTTAAAAGCACCAGCTGCCCACACATTTTTCAAGCTGTGGCTGAAGTAGAATGATGATACAGTTTTCTATATTTAGAGCGTGTACAGACAACTCATTGTCCATGTGATGCTTTAACAGTATATGTACAGTTGATCTCGTTGTTTCCTGGTGATGCAGGATTTTGAAATTCACACTTACACTTTTGTCAAGGCCTCAAGACCCTCGAACAAATCCTTAGGCAGAGTCTCCAGATTGTTGTAGGCCAGACTCCTGCAGGAGAAGAGAACGACAGCATCTGATCATCACGTCCCTCTACATCACAACTATACACTTATTCTGCTGTTTTCTAGAGAAGAACTTGCAGTGCCTCACAGAATCCCAGTGTGGACGTGGATAATGCAGTGTTGCTTTGCAGTGGAATATATGAATATGTGCGAAAAAATACCTGGGAACATAATTCCGCCCTGGAGGCTGGAGGCAGGAACATTGCTCATTGTGAGTTTGAGGAAACATTAAGCTATTTTTAGAGCTGCTTCCTCAGCCATTTTATGTCTTTCACAGCAACAGAAACGAGGGGAAAGACGTGGATTCCGCTGCTGGGAAGGTTGTCACCGTGTTTTCGAGGGACGACTAAACAATCTTACTTCTCTATTAGAAATAAAGACGATTAAATCTGCAAAGCAAATGTGTATTTAAAAGGCCTTCAGCGTATAAACTTTATTAATCTGGACAGCGAAGGTGACCGTATCTGCTTGATAATCATATTAACAGCTGCACAGGGTCCGGAGAAGTGTCTATGAGGCACTAAATGTTGTGTAATAAACTTTGTCAGCACCTGTCTGCACCTGCACCTGGATGATAACACTTTCTACTGACACAAGCAACAAAAGGGTGTATTTTTGCTCAGTCCTATTCTGCTGACGTGTGATGTTTTGCACAGGAAGTAATAGGCGCAATACTCACAGGTGCACTAAGGTTTTCAGTCCCCGGAAAGCATGTGGCGATATCGACTTGATCTGGTTGTTTTCGATGAACCTGGGGAAAAAGGTGATGAGTGAACGCAAAGAGGAAGGAAAGGAGACAAACAGCTTCCAGGTGGAGTGTGTGTTGAATACTCACAGATACTCCAGATGAGGGAGGCCGAGGAAGGCGTCCTCGTTTATAGATTCCAGGTTGTTGGCTGTAAAGAGGCTGTGGAGAGATGCATGCAGTTAATATTTTATTATCTGGGGTCAGAAATGGGAGGATAACAAGCTGTCGTCCCACATTTGGAGCTACCGTGAAAAAAAAAAATGAGAGGAAGGAAACCCCCTTGTCTTTGTTCCTCAGAGCCACACACCCCCTCCAATACATCAGAGACAGGGATCGATGCTCCACGAGGATCCCTGCAGGCTTACGTGTTTGTTTTGAAGGACAAGGTAACTCAGTCAATACTCTCCCCCATGAGACAGGGAGGAGTGGAGGGGATTCCCTCCTGAAATGAAGGGATCCCCCCCCCCCCCCCCCCCCCATAGATGAAGCTCATTGTGGTACACACAGATACATGTCATGACAGGAGACCGAGGGATTCGCAGCAAAGACGCATGAAAATGGAGATTATGACAATTTCAAGAGCTGTAGCGTCAATCCATTCTAACACAGTGTGCATGATCAGTGGAGGAGGTGGGGAGAGGAGACGTATTGAAACGTTAAAAATGGCGTAGATCACCTCACTGGAGGGGACTGACAGCATGCAACAAAGACTGGGGGACAAAAAGCTGGAGCAGGAGAGGTTTCTCACAGGAGGTGCAGGGCAGGCGTGTGTATGAAGCTCTCCTTCGGGATCTCGGTGTATTCAGACTTGACGAACGATCTGTTGGGGGGAAAGAGAAAGAGAGCCTGTATGACCAGTATGTCCCAGAGGGCTCAGTTGGTCATGCATGATCCTGGGCAGCAGCAGACACATATTTTGGAGAAGAGCACGTTTCGCAGACAGCACAAACAGCGGTGTGGAGATCAGGCATAACCCAGTGATAGATGTGACTTACAGAGATATGACGTCCAGGGGGAAGCTGCGAGGGATCAGCCCTGCGCTCTCGCACAGCGCGTTATCTTTGGTGCATGTGCATGATGAGGGGCAGCGCGGCTGTTTGGGTTTCTTACTCTCCGCCACGAGTAAAACACACGCCAGCACCAGTGCACCGAGCAGGGGCGATCTCCTGCGCATCCTGCGAGTGTTTTCCATCCTTGCGGAGCGCTGCAGGCGCGAACGACAGCCGTGCGCAGGAACCAGGGGTCTCGGCTCTGGTTCCTTCTTGCACCAGCACCACCAGCACCACCACCACCGCTGCTGCTGCTGCTAACCGTGTCACTGCTGCTTCTCTTGGTGCCTGGAGGCCAAAGCGACGCGTGGTCCACTCGTGTTTATCTCCAAGCGCCGTGCGCCACCGTCGCCTCTCCGGAGGTGATTAAACCGTGCGCCCCGTGCGTCCACAGCGCCGCAACTACTCCACACTGCACCCCCACCCTTAGAGAACAAACCTACACACCTCGATCCAAATGTTCAATCTAATCAAACGCGCGTCGGTGGTTGCACAAGCTCGAGACAACACCAGCTGGCAGGTGGGTATCCCAGCGGGAGCAGACGGAGCATCTCCATCCAAAACCACGCCTATAGGGGCCTGTGGTTTTTCAGCGAGCGTCGCACTCGCCCCGCCAAAGCTCAGTGGAAGGATCCCGCCCAACACACGCAACGGAATTGTGTAATTTTTCGTGAATCAGCTGCTGGAATGAACAAAAAGAAAAGAAGCGGGGACATGAGCCAGCGGATTGCTCGCTGCGTTTACGCGGCGCAGACGCACACGGGCTGGCTATGCGGGGAGCAGCGGGTGTGGGGAACCCGCTGGAGGAAGAAATAGTCATAAAGGAAATACAGCTGCAACACTGGCTCTGGGTTTCACATCAGGCTGCAGATCAAAGCCTGAGTGTAGCTTTATGAAAGCCATTAAACATGTCCTCGTGATTTTGCACATTTGTGGGGTTTATTTCGTGGTTGGTGCGCGGTTTCCATGGCGACTGGAGGATGCAGAGCTGTGATGGAGGGGTGCGGGGAAGCCCTCCGTCATCCGGACATCTGCTCGGTCAAATAACAACCCCCCCCCCCCTCCCCCAGTACACCCCCTCACAGACAAAGGACAGGTTAACCAAATTGCTTCCCTGCTATCCTGCATGACATCATGCTCACCTAACCCCACACAGCCACATCAGATAAGGCCATGCTCATTTCTATTTTTACCTTTTATTGCTTTAAAATATTGCCCTCCCAGTTTTATGGCAGTCTCCAGGGAGCCCTATAAGGTCCTCCTCTCAGTCTTATTTCTCCGATCCCTGCCTAGTTATACGATTGATATGTTTACTCACTGTGCCTGGCAGGCCTGCATGCATGCGTCAGACGCCTTCTGGGAAGAAACATGTGCAGAAGCTTTTTGAAAAGGCCCCCTGAAGAAATATACTCTGGCTCCCTGCGGTCTCCCCGTCCCTGATGTGATTAGCTATACACCATTTCGTATTGTCTGTGTTAAATGAAAGCATCAGGAGGAGCAGGGTCGTGATGTGGACGCTGTGACAAAGGCAGGAGTGGAAGAATAAAATCTTTCACCTGCAGTGAGAGAGATAAAGTGGAGAAGGAGAAGAGGGAAAAACCAAGAGAAGAAATGTGGCTATGTAGATTTTTGGAACGGAAGGAGAATTCTTGTTTTTCTCAGGCAGCTCTCGGCCATAAACGGAGAACACTGGATATTATTGTTGGTCGGAAAGATGATGGGGTCTTCTCTGTGCCTCATAAATGCCATCATTCATAAGCAGAATAGAACACACACTGTCCAGCAAGCAGTGTTGTGCATGAACGAATGAAAAAAAGCGTTCATTGGACACGTTCACTTTTATGAGAACGATGAACTGAACGCAACTCAATGACAAATAATGAATTTGAACGGTGAACACATTCATATTGTAGAGTCTTCGCGTATAGACCTCAGGAAACTTCTCTCTTTGTGTAACTTGATTAATGTCCAGCAAACACGACACACATCTTGTTCGTAACTCCGACACTCCTATCATCCACCACTGTATTCTTCACTCCCCTTCCTCATTCACCCTCGATACGCCAACTCATCAGCCAATGAGAGCCTGACATCCCACAAAACCCTCCAGCCATTGGCCTAGAACTGTCACGTGCCCCACCCCTACCTGTTCACTGACCCTCGGGACATTTCAATACTTTCTCCTCAGGAGGGGCGCTGTCTAAATCGAATACTTTCACCATGTCGTTGCTCAGTGCCCGTAAAATGTCCGCGATGTAGCCTAACCTAAACCAACTAACTAGACTTCGCACTACTTTACCCATCACTCATGGCACACATATGCAAGTGTTCTTTCTCTGGCCAGTGTCTCTCCGAACCGTAGTTGGGAGCTCAGCTCACTGGTCAGGGCCGGCCCTGGTAAGGTTGGCACCCTAGGCGAGATTTCAAGTTGGCGACATCAGCAAATTGAAGCCAGCAGCCAGCAGGGGGCAGCCTCATGACATCAGAGCAGACTGTGATTCTTGTAAGGCGTCCGAAGACAAGGTTGAAAAAGAACTGGGTTATTCTCTAACAATAGGTTTTTAAAGTATGTTAAATCATCCAGTATCTAAAAGCAAAAAATATAAAAGTAACTTTTAAGTAAGGCTGTCAAATATATATAGTAAAGTAGAAAATATTTTCTCTGAGCAGCATAAAATGACACGGACACACAGACACGATAATTTGTCAATCTTCTTAGTGTGTTTAATTATGAAAAAAAATGTTTAAAAAATGTTTAATTCGGCGCATTGGGCTTGTGCGCCGAATGTACGCAGTAGGGTTCTGCGCAGGATGTGCGCAGTAGTATGCTGGTCTTCACAGGTGACTGACCTACGCAAGCCTGTAGCCGCCACCCCCCCCACAGGAGATTATGTGCTTGAGAGTTTGTGTGGCCGAGGCGCTTCCCGGTTCTTCCCGGCACTTCGCTGCCGGTGCGAACAGCCAAAGTATTTAATATGGGCTGCTTTTCGCAGCGCTTCTACATCCGGTGCGTCCCCGGGGTTAGAGGATGATGGTGTGACGTTAATGTATTGTTTTAAATTGCATGTGTCACGTCATGATAAATCAGTCTCCTATGTCGCCTGTACCAGGAGCCGCCCCTGTCACTGGTTATCTTGGCTCGCTGTCTGGCCGGTAACCAGCCGTCCTGACCACTCCTTGAAGAAGGAGGAGGAGATGTTTCTTTACTTGGAATGCGGCCACTTTATTTCTCGGATATACAGCAGGAGCAACACTTGCATCACCTCTAGGTGCTCCGTCACTTTTTGTTATAGAAAAAATTTGAGCGTCTTTTCCCACAATACCCTGGTGCACTACGTCACACACTACAAACTTTCCTTAAAGGGGCAGGCCATACCTGCAACACAACAGCTGTCGGTCTCATATACAGATGGCAAGAGAAAGCAGAGAGGGATTTTTAAACATTGTCTGATAAAGATTCTGACAGTAAAGATAAGTTAATTCTTTCATTCTCACTTTCCACCTTAAAACTATGAAATGAACTGAACTATGAACTAGTTCAGAAATTAAATGGTGAACTATGAACGTGAACTATTCATGTTTACTTGTATGAACTGAACTTTTATGAGGGGTGTGAACTTGCACAACACTGCCAGAAAGAATTTGGCCACAGCTGACATGGTGTTTCTGACAGTTGAAGGAACTTTCCGCACTTTTTTTGCTTATTTCCTCTAACTAATAAACAATATTTTAAAAATGTTGACTTTACTCGGCTTCGTTATACATGTCTTTTCTAGCTAAAAAGACTTTTGGCTCCACTCAGTCATTATTTGCTCGGTTGGTCAATCTTTCACAGTCCTCCCTCGTGGCCCGATCTTCCCACTAGGAGGCAGTGTAGAGCTACTGCAAGGCAGAGCTTGTTTTTTGAGTTGTCAGCTTTGTTTTTTTAATTTCTTCTGGTTGAATTTCATCTTTATCTTTTTATTTATTTTTGTAAAAACATTATTTATTCTTTCAGTGAGAATTTTCCCCCTCAAAGCTATAAATGAAATCCTCATTTTTTACCCTCTTGTTTTCTGTTTGTGATTATTTAAATTTAAATGAGCTGTGATCCAACATTCTTGCCATACAACACAAACACGGTGGTGTTGTGACCCTCCTGCTGCTCTGGTCTCATGAGGAATCAGGCCGTCTGGCACCTACACATCGTTTTACACGCTGACCTCTGGCCCGGGCTGGGTTCTTAAGGTGCCCTGTCAGTCCACAAAGCTGGCTTACCCGCTGTGACATGGCCGCCGGGCTGTTGTGCATGAGATGCTCCGTGGTTCATGTATGAACAAAATAAGTTTACACGCCACCTGTCAGTCACCTGCCTAAGCAAATCATACGAGAAAGGTCATTGCAGTGACGCAAAATATACAGGATGATATTACGATCCTTACCCAACATAAGGAATGTTCCTTCCACTGCAGGGAACATCTGAGGAATTGGCTTTAACCGTAAAGCACAAAACTCAAAGCAAAAACAAATAAGTTTGAAATTACATTGAAAATCTGTTCTTAAAAAATTTCTTATAGTCATGTCACACAATTTATTCATTCATTGTTATTACTAACCTGTATTTGTGAAAAATTAAGAATTTCACTCATTGGTTTCACATGGCAGAGATAATTTCTCCCAATGGGAACTTCCTAGTAAAAAAAAGGATAAAAAAAAGTAAATAAATAAAATATTTTCTATTTTAATATCTTTCACTTATATCAATGAGGGTTAAATACATATTTCCCTTTTAAAATGTAACGATATCTTTACATAAAAAGCGCTTCATTAAATCAAAGTTTACAGAATAATATACTAATAAAAAGATTGTGGAGTTGATATATTTGTTATGGTCTAACTGGTCCCAACTGCTTTACAAGCTGATACAGTAATTCAGTAATGCAGGTCTCTTGTAAGCTTGTTAGCGGTTAATTGGGAGGTGATGTTTGGTCAGTCCTGCTTGGCTAAACCTCCCCTGAGCTGATCTCAGAGGTGAGCAACATTTACATGTGGGTTAGACCTGAAGTCAATGAGTAGCCAGTGATCGAAGGGAAACGTTTTCAACTAAAAAAATAAAGACAAAATTAACATGTTGACCTCAGAATGTATAAAATACAACAAAAAGGCACAAAGCAGACATGATTTGAAAATAAACTTTATTGACATTTTTTGCAATCATGGTATTTTTGCATGACAGAGGCAAATTTATTTGCAAGGTCTTATGCAAAAAGACACCAGAATAAAACAGGACATGACGTTGTCCTGTCACAGACTCTCTGTAGAGTGTTGGATGGGATTTTGGAAAAATATATCTTCTTATTTCAAGAAATCACAACATAATCACACGGTAAATACGACGTTTCAGTCAAACAAGTCCTTTCTCCTGTACATGCTGACTTGTGCTGCACAGCGTTTCCAGCTGACCCCTTTCTTCCAGTGCAGTGCCACATGTACTCTGGACCGCTGACTTATTAGCCGTGCTTTTAATTTATGTAAGCAGGCGACTTAAAAGGGAAAGCCTTGTGGCTTATAACCAAATCCAATTCTTTCAAATCTTCTTACATCTTCCACCCATTTGCCGGGGACGTATGCTTGATATTTACGTGGTGCTACTTGCAAGTTCAAAAAAGGGAACAACTCATTTTATTTATTCATCTTTTTCCACTACAACAAAAGATCATTTATTGTAGTTTATATTCCCCAAATATTCTCATGTAACAGTTCAAACTGCATTGCAACTGTAGCCTAATATTTCTATTCACATTAATATTCTTCAATTGTATTTAGTATAAATATTCACAAGTGAATGAAGACAATCACTCTTTGTCATGATGGCAAGTTCAGTTCACTGGAGCTTTTTGTATTTACAAGAATTTGTTAAATGTCTGTTTTCATACTGTCACCTTCGTACGTGACTCAGTTGTGCTGCTTTCTGAAGAACTGTACATTACAGGATACAAAAATAATGATGAGGATTTTTGCACATTTCAATTCCCTCATTTGTGAACACGTGCTCATGCACGTACACACTGTACAAATACACATGCAGGAAAACCTCCATAAATACTTTGCAAGGTCTTGGATGTCTAGCAGATCGCACATGTCTTTGCCTTCCCAGCATCTTGACCTGTGAAAAGAACAAATGAGAAAGATAGTGAGTGACAATGTAAATACCTACTGAGCATCTGGAGTGTAGCAGCATGTTGGCGCTCACCTTCACTGCCTCCGCCCTCCAGCTTCTTCTTCTCATCTTCGATGGCCTTTACCTTGGCCTCGTGGACGTCAGCGAGAGCTCTCCACTGGCCCCTGTTTACATTCAGCCCGTCAAACATGGGTGTGATCTCTGGGTGGAAGCGAGAAAACTCCTGCAAACCATCAGATAAACATAGGGTGGTTGTGTCAGAAAAGCAACATCAATATCAAACACAAACAAATATACACACGCGTTTGTTTCTAAGACAAATATGATGAAGATGTGTGTATGGTACCTTGTACACAAATGAGCAGACAAAATCTATGAAACCACACTGCATCTTGGGAAGCTCGGCAGCATGGTCTCTGTCCATCATGGGCTGACCGAGGAAAAGGAGATGTTTATTATTGCTATTATTACGACAACATAAAAATGCCAACATCATTACAATAGATCAAGTTTCTCTTACAATAGGCTGCTGGTCAAGAACTGTCCTCTCGAGGTCTCCCTGCTCCCAGAATTCTGAAGCCACCATCAGAGCGACCTATGGTCACGATAAAAATAAATAAATTAATGCAATGACATGTGAAGGATGCCTTGTGATGATGTCACAGGGCCGGAGAAGCGAACACACCTTGCTCTGAACCTCCCATGGCTTTGTAATGGCTGACAGGTCACAAGCTGTCATCATCATTGCCCTGCAGAAAACACATTCAGGGATGTTTGAATTACACCGAGAGCATCAACGTGGAGCTATAGAAATGGTGATATGACAAATGCATCCCAGTGGATTTTCTCCAGTGTGTCATGAATAATGAATTTACATTATAATCTCCTTCCTGGTTGCATTGTTGGAGACGTGGCTGATCTTCTCTTTCTCCTCCGGAATCCCCTCCATGCATTCCACGATTTTCTGGAACATGGTTCTCTTCCTGAAAGACGAGAAATGTTTCAGATGTTGACTGAAGTCCTGGATTATCATTAGCAGGCATTCAAAGTTATAAATACTTTTGTTAGTTACTTGAAATAAAGTGCGAGATCAGTGGCAATAATGCAAACTTCAAACAGATGCTGCACGGTTTCAAACTGACGCTTCTGGAGGTTTTGGAAGATATTCAGGTTCTATGAAAGAGAGCAGAAGAGCAAAGTGAGACAACAGCACTTTATTTCAAAGCACACGGAAATGTGAACATTTCAAGGACCCACCTCATCCTCCATCAGAGTCTTGCTGTACTCCAGATGATGCCGCTCCATAATTGAGGTGCTGTGCAGCTTTGCCAGCGGGGCTAAGCTCCTGTGAAAATCCACCGGAGAAAAGACACAACAAAAGAGTGAGATTCGGTTCCTCAGCATCAAATCGACACCGAAGTCATGAACAACGACCCACTAACTCTTACTTTGTCTGGTAGAGATTGTTGGTTCCTCTGTGGTCAATATCGTGGCAGAATCCAGCAGCAACCATGGCAAAGGCCTCGAGATCCGAGTAGTACTTCTTCAGTTTACCTGTCTGTTGTAAAGCAGAGGAGGAAAAAAATGTGTGTCAGGTAAACATAGAGCATAAATGACAGAAATAGGAGGCGTAGATACAAAGAGACGTCTGACTCACTAGCAGCAGCGCGACCATGGTTTGTCCCACATTGAAGCCGTGCCTCCAGTTGTGGTAGGTGATATCGCGGTATCCCTTGCGAACGGTGTACATCCAGCGAGTCAGGATCTGCAGGTCAAAAGTGATAACATAAAAGATGGCAACGATGATTCTTTGCAAGAAGTGGATCAGGGAAAACACGTCCTGTCTAACGTCTACTGTACCTCAGCTGGGACTTTGAACTTCTCGACCACGCCCAGCTCAAAGAAGCAGCGGATTCCACACTTGATGAGTTCTATCTCCGACAGGGGGAAGTCACTGAACCGGAACTCACGCAGCTCCACGACGTTGGCTTCAGGGATGGTGGATCGCTGCACGGAGGAAACACAGTGCGAACAGTCGGTGTGGCATCACAACCACAAACCACCAACCAGAGATTATGATGAGAAGCATTGTTATCTTTAAAAAACATCAGAGTCACAGCACGCACCAGAAGTTTGTACATCTCCTTCTGGTCGCAGTCCTCAGGTGTGGAGCCAAACTTCTCCTGAGTGTTCTGAAGGGAAAATGATCAGTAAAACAAATGTCAAACTACAGATCTGTGAGTTTAGACTCTACGAAGAAATATCTCATGGATCTGGATCTCATGGAGTAATATCAAGTGTGGGAGCAGCTCACCAGAATGGTCTGCACGTTCTCTGGCGTGGCCTTTGTCTGGTACATGAGCATCTCCTGGGAAATATCTTTACCCCACTCAGACCTGTTCAGTTTGTCGTACGTGTCGCTGTTCAGAGTGGACCAGCCCAGGAACTGGGTCAGAGCCTGAGGACAAACCCATTCAAATCACTCTGTAATTTGAATGATTACCTCATTCTTCAAAACTAGCTATATGTCATAGTTAAACTATGACAATAAATTAACAAATACAATTTTTAACTTCGAAATTAAACAAATAAATCGATCCATTGTAACGTTATGGGAACAAAATAACGAACAAGATTAAATAAAAGAGTTTGAGCCAATTTTCATACCTCTGTAATTTGTTCATCATTCTCATCGAATGGTTTTCCGTCTTTCCTGTTGAAGAAAGTTGCAACACCAACAATTTCTTCCTTTTTGTTGACGATAGGGAGCGAGAGGACATTCTTGATCGTCCACCCAGACTCATCCACCGCTACTTTCTGTCAGACGAGTCAAACCACATGATGTTGTGTAAACAAAGAGAGCTTAATAGAAGAGACTGATGTGATCGGTCGTCAGTGAAGAGCGTCTGACCTGAAATGCGAAGTATTCGTCATTAGCGACGTTCATCATGTTGCAGATCTTGAAGATGTAAAAAAGGAAGAAGAAACAAAAAATTAAAGTTTGAGCAGACCATTGTGGGAAATAATTGAGCCTGGGGTATTTGCACTACATATATTAACACACAGGTGGAACTTACCATTCCATTCTCAGCCACATAGGATGGGAGTCCGCTGACCAGAGCCCAGTGGTCTGCAGGAGGGCCACTGGGAGTAAACACAGGAGTAAGAAACTCAGATTGGGAAAGCACTTAATATCCACAAAGAGGAAAATAAACCTGTATAAACAAGAATGGTACCAGTGCTGCATTAAATCATGACACTTACGGGATAACTTTAATCTCCTCTTTGTCTTCCAGCAAGTAATCGATAATCTTGTAGAAATTGATCTCCTGAAAGTTAGGAAATATCTCTTTAAAATGTTCAGATACTGGTGCATTGGAATAATGTAACAATAACAAACCCAGTGTTGGACTTACTCTGCCATCAGGGGTCTTAGGGCCCTTGTAGGCCTCCTGCTCTCCAAGTTTGATTGCCCACTCGTCGTAGAATTCCTTGTGAGGAAAATGGTATAATCACGTCACTATGTGTTATTATCCGTTCGTCTAAACGCTGAGGCACAGGCAGCTTCAGACCGGTTGTTTGCAGTTAGAGTAAAACAACCTCTCATTGAGGTTTCATCTTTTCTCTTGACTTTCCTCTACACACCTTGTCTTTGGTCATGTCCAGCAGTCCCACAGAGTATCTCTCACACTTGATATAGATCCTCACTGTGTACAGGGCTTTGTGAAACTGCCTCTCAATGTCTGTCAACTCCTCAAACACTTTGCTGGCGGACCACAGCAGCACCTACAGATGCCAGGGAAACAAAGAACCACTCAGGAAAGGCTGGAAAAGAATCGTGTCAGGAAAATTGAAAAGTGGACTCATTGCCATGTTGCCTTACCTGGCTCCTCCTGGACTCTACATCCCACATGTAAGCACTGTGGGCTTGGAGAATGACCACGGAAGCAAAGTTCATGTATTTTGTGAAGAGCTGAAGCAAAAGAATCACAGTGCTTTATGAAACAGTCCCTTTCAATCCTCTATGACAACAGATCACCCCTCTGGCAAAGCTTTGCTTGGACGTCTCAGCTTCTACGCTCTAACAGGATTATATATGTTGATCTGTCATAACGGTGACCCACAGTCCAGCCTGTTAATATACAGGTCAGAGGCAGGAAGCTGTGGGGCTAAAATTGGCCATTTTACTTAGTCGCGAAAGGGATATGACCGTCATACTGTTCACAGTGTGAGCCTCAATGACATATTCCCGGGGTCTCAACACAGTGTGTGCACGTGTGTCATTCTGCTACGTGTGGTCAGTAGGATTATGAAACGTCCGGCGCACCCACCTCCTGATCGCTCTTGGAGAACTCGGCGGCCCCTTGTTTGTTGAGAGCCATGATGACACCGATCGGCTCCTTTCCGTTCATGACGGGAGCAGTGATCATGCACTTTGTGGTGTATTTGGTCTGTTTGTCCACAAAGTCACTGAAATGAGAGTCCTGAAAAACACCACAAAAAACACAGCAGAGTTATAGGCAGTTGAGTGCTAAAGACAGGATGGAGCCAAGATATGACAGATCCAAACTTCTGTCGTGCATGCTGCAGTCATAGTTAGCAACACATTTCCTTATGTTTATAATGCATGTTTACTTATGTATCGCTTTTTTAAATGGAGCCTCTATTTTGTTACCACCTTTATTGCTGCAATTGAGTATCTTACCTTATCTGGTCTAAAGTATTATCTCATCTAATGTAGTAATATCTTATCTTATCTACAGTATTATCTTATCTAAACTTATCTTAAATTAGCATGAGAATCACTCCCAACAGAAATATTTGAGCAAGATTGCATTTAAAAGAGTTATTGTACTTTGACGTGTAGCTGCGGTAGTATGTTATTACGCAGTAATAAATGGATATTAATATCTGAAATGCATTGTCTTGGTCCATCAGAATGTCATTCATCCGTCTTCACACTGTGGGCTAAACATCAGCGTATGTCTGCAGAGACAACACAGTGTGGTTGTGTTCAACCTTTGCCTCACCTACCTTCTTCACGTCAGCAACATTCTGGGGCTTCTTGGAGTGCGCCGTCCACCCGACAATTCCCATGTCGGTGGGGAAAACAATCTCTACGTTGGGGTTCACGAAATTCTTCTCAAACGCAGAATTGTGCGTCACATCGAAGAGGACCGTGCTCAGCTCAGGGGTTCCGTTGCGAGCCCTGCTGCTGAAGAAGCTGCAGCGGTCGGCTTGGATCAGCAGGGCAATCCTCTGGAGGACTTTATGCAGGGCTTTCTCCATCTGGTTGGGGCCGTGCATCTCCTTTATGAGCTCGAATATGAACGCGGCCTCCTGGATGGTGGTGACATCCTTGTAAGAGGTAGGGTCTTTGACCTGCACCTGGTTGTTGAAAGCAGCAGTGATCACGTCTGCCTGGACTTTCTTTTCGTAGTACCCCTTCGCAAACTCAGGATTGCTGTCGAGGAACTTCTCTACAGTGTCTTTGTCTGCCATCCTGTCCGAGTTTGGATGAACGATCCCGACTGCACAGGGGGGAGTGGGGTTAGGGTTAGGGTTAGAGAGATGCTCCCCTCAGATGGGTACAGCTGGATGGAGGAGGAGCAGAGCAAAGCAGTGAAGGTTCCCTCCAGGAGAAACAGACCCTACTGTGATATTTCCCAGCCTCCTCAGTGCACACAGGACCAAAGCTGCAGCACCAACCCTCTCCCTGGTAACAGAAGGTAGTGAGTGGCTTACTGGGTAAGGGGATCCTAGGGGACACTAATAACAGTGACGCAACATTCATAAAGCCCCAGAGCTTTCTTAAGTTGTAAATCCAGCCACTTGTCATTTTACAAGGGGCAAATCCCTTCACAGGGAATGATGGCCTGCAGTCTGACCTGCAGTGTAGAGGAGGGCAGGGAGAAAGACTGGAATTCTTCCTGGTGGGATGTCCTGATAATTCATCATAAGATCTTTTGATCAGTGGTTCATTTTCTTCTCAAAATACACAATAACACTAGAGGGGAAATCAGTAGGTCCATGCAGTCCCCCTTTGACACCACATTTAAATTCACTGGGTCTGGATTTGTATATGGATCTGCACCAAATTCCACACACTCAAAAACATCAGCCACCCAAACATGCCTGACTTCTTTCATCAAGATCCATGAGTTATCCTTAAAAAAGTGAAAAGGAGTCCCTGGATCCAAATAACTATTGAAATATTTCAAAAAGTAGCCAATGTTATAGTGGAAAGACTACAATTAGTTACACCAGGTGAACAGGAGCTACAGACCACTTTTTAAAAGCTATGTTTTATTGGTGTCTGACACGAATTTAGAGATTATAGAAAGAATAGAAAATCTCCTGTCTAGCATCAGTTATCTGTGATCTGAGGAGTCATAGATCACAGAGGAACCTTTATGATATGGTGACACCTGGCATGTTGAAATAACTATTCATCCGCTGGTCACATCAGCTCTATGACTGACCGCAGAAGTCATCTCCAGCCGCTCCTCCAGAGAGAGACTGGAGTGTTTATCTCATCAGCCTGCAGGGCTCTGCTAGGCCACCTCTGTCAGACAGCGGCTACATTTAACCATTGATAGGATTAAGGGAGATTGTTTACTGCTGCCTGGAGTTTAATTGCTCATGTTGGCAAGCAAACAGCCACGTGTTAGTCTGTGAGACACGAATTCTCTCCTGCTGCAGATGACAAAAGACGGAGATGACGTCACTAAATCATGTGTTTTAATTTGCTACCAGCTTCTGAACATCTTTACTTACGATATTTTCAAAACACTAATGGAGAATATTATTAGTTTTGCTGACCTAGGAACAGTTCAGATAATAAAATATTTTTTGTAGACTGATAAAAGAGCTGCAAATAGCAAAACTGTTTTAAAAATATTTATTATAAAATGAAAGTCTCTACAGTGTTAGAGCTTTGAAATGTCTTTCAGTTTGAATGCACCAGCTCAGGAGCGTAGCAACCATAAGAAAAGTGTGTGCTAGGTGTATTAGGTTTAAGGCCAATATTAAGTGTCTCTCCGCAGTGGCACCACGGCAGAACCACAGCAGAGCTTTCGCCAGCCGTTCTTGAACTGGCACACCGAGTATAGAATAGGATTGAGAGCCGAGTTGGCCAGTGTGAACGTCATCACCCAGAAGAACACGGTCGAGGAGACGTGCAGGTGACCGAGGAAGTTTCTGGCCAGGATGAGGAAGGTGTTGATGAAGATGGGACTCCACATGAGTAGGAAGGAGAAGACGAGGACCAAGAGAGTGCGGCTAGAGCTTCATATCCTGGTGGGAGATGTGGAGGTCAGAGGATTTACACAGAGGACTGGAGGTCACTCATCTCAGAGCTAAAATCAATGTGTGGCTCCTCAGTATCATTGTCCGCATCATGTTAATGTCCTCACTGCTAGGACTGATTGTCCTGTGTAATATTGACAATTGATAAATGCAAAGCTCTGAGATCACACACATTGTTCCTTTTTTCAGCTTCAGTAATTAATAAAGCACATTGCCACAATGACCGAGACATGTCTAATACTTACAGAGGGAACAAAGAGGAAGGTCAGAGTCTGTTAGTGTGACATGCAAGTGCTGCTTTCTTCACACAGTTTTACAAATGAAGGAAAAATGCGTTTTAAATAATGAATAATCATTATCAACATAGAAAACGAAGATCCTGTTTTTTATGCAACATCCCAGTGAGGCTAAAAAGGAAGAAAAAGGAAGCTAATATCCATCAAGATCCATTCATTATTTTCTGAGAAATCAAGGAGAATTATAAAAACAAAGCAAGACCTATCTCACAATGTTAAGTAAGTGAAAACTAAATCACTTACGACCTATATGGACGACCTTTCCAGGCAGCTGGGGGGATGCAGAACAGGTTGTATGTTAGGTGATTCTCTGGTCAATCACTTTATGTATGCAGACGACCTAGCTTTAATATCCCCTAGTAGCAGTGGGTTTCAACAGCTGCTTAACATCTGCACTAATTATGGGGTTGATTTTGATGTGAAATATAATGCCAAAATGGTCTGTAGGACTAAGGATGACATGGATATTAAGTTTCCTGCCTTTCATCTCTCTGGGCAAACTCTGGGGGTGTCCAATAGTACCAAATACTTAGGCACATTATTACAGACACGTTAGAGGATGATGCCGACATGTTCAGACAGAGGAGATTGCTCTATGTCCAAGCTAACATGTTGGTTAGAAAATTCCACCACTGTACAGTTGATGTAAAGATTCATTTGTTTAGAGCCTACTGCACCCCTCTCTATACAGCTCCACTCTGGGTGAATTACAAGAAGGAGAGCTTGCGTAAGCTTAAAGTAGCCTATAATGACTGTCTTAGATTACTCCTGCATAAACCCAGGAGTACTAGAGCCAGTGAGCTGTTCGTTAATATGGGTCTAACCACCTTCATGGCCTTGCTGAGGAACCTTATTTTTAAGTTTATGAGTCGGCTGGACCGCTCAACAAATTCTATAATTGATCTGATGACAGACCCTGTCCGCAGCTCTGTTAAGTACACATCTAAGATCTGGGAACACTGGCATGAGTGCCTTTTTTAGCCCTTCTTTCCTTGTATATTTCTGTGTAATGTATTGATTGTATGTTTTGTCTTTTGATACTGTGGGCCTTGAGCCTGTAATAAAGTTTAATAAAAATAATAATAATAATAATAATAAATCCTGCTTCCACCCACTGATCCAAATCCACACCAATTTAGTATTGAATACTTGTTAGCGTCTTTCCACACTTTACAATAAGAGAACAGAAAGCATTGTTTCTTAAAAGTAGCTGGGATTCCATGATCCTTAAAAGGCCACCACCCTTTCAGTGGTCCCTTCCAACACTTCCCGGCACTGTTGCCAGTTAAAGAGCACAATAAACCCAACACAATAATGAGTCCTGGGAGAAGGAAGCACAGGGCGGTGAAGGATATATTCCACACAATCTCTGCAGTGGAGTCAGGCCACTTGAGAGTACAGATGTGTAGACGTTCCTGAGTGGAAACAGTGGAAATACACAAGAAAGCATCCATTAATAACAGGAACCCAGTGTGGAACTTTCCTTTCGTTGACTGATTCATGGATACCTGCTCAGGAAAATCCACTTCCACCACAGTGAAGAAGAGGCTGATGGGTAGAGCAGTGAGTCCAGAGAAGGCCAAAATGAAGATGACGGTGGCGGTCACCATCTAGGGGTTCAGAGTGGGCGCAGTCTGCATCGGAAGGATCACCTGGACCGTCTCCACGCGGATGGAGGCCAGGGTGGTGATGGTGACGGAGCCGCTCATACAGATGACAAACAGCACCGTGTGACAGGCGGTGAACCCCAGGGTCCAGGACACGGTCCAAAGCACTGCCACTATCAATGGGATCATGCTGACAAACAGCAGGTCGGCCACAAACAAGTTGAGGGTCAGGATGGTGTTGTTGGCGAGCAGTCTGCGTTCCCAGGTTACCAAGGCTGCTGCAGCTCCCTTGTTTGCTGCCACGGACACCAGGAGCACAGTGGAGATGGCCACAGTCTCAACAGCAGTGGCAGCAGCATGGTCAGAGTGGTGCAACTCAGAGAAGAAGGAAAAATAAGTGAAGTTTCTCAAGTGGAGTAGGTGAGGGTGAGGGTCAGTATCCATAGAGGCTGGATCTAAGGTGCAGACTGAGTAAACTGGGTGCCTGATAAATGAATGGGAAAGAGAAGCTGATAAGTGATACGGAGGAGGAGGAGGAGGGATGAAGGGTGGCGACTAACCCTTTACATGCTGTTTGCTCCAGCTGCTCCATGAATGGAAGTCAAATATAACAATCCCCTGCTGTGTAGTTGAGCATAATTTGAATCACATTATTACATTTATTGTTTATTTCAACTTCATCTTCTTTATCTGAATTGCTTAGTGATGTGGCAATTTGCTTTTGACTTCTCAGGTTGGTTTAAAAAAAAAAAACAACACAATAAATACAATAAGCAACCACAATTGCACACACTCAAAATGCTGCATAAGGTACACACATGCCTGATTCTTTCAATGAATGAATTATTTACTGAGAAGTCAAGGAAATGTCCTGGATGTCACCCCCCATAATCAAATCTGCTCCAAAGTTAATGGTCCAAACCCCACCCTTCCACCAAGTGCCACGGAAATCAGTCGTTTTTAATAACAGCACAAGCACTATTGTAGTTTCGTGGGAAGCTGGTTGAATATACAAGGCATATTCAACAAAGTTATCACATTTGGTGTGAAAGCATCTTCCAGAGGGCAGTTTTACACATTCATCCAGTTGGGTATGAACGGCTTCAGATACATTTAGTTGTTGTATCTTTATTAACATCCAAATTGTTTCAAAACAATTGGGATGCCACTGGTCTTACAGTCTATGCTCATAACTGTCGTCTTTTTTTTTCTTTTTTTCCCAACTCTCTCAGCAGCTGTATGCTATGATGCTGTGGGTCCTTTCTTGAGGAGCTCTGGATTTAATTATAACACACGCTAGTCTGTTGTTGAATGAGACTGAGGCGACGTCTCTGAGGGTTTTAATCCTAATTTTATAAGTGCACCTGTTGAACGGTAATGTTGGGTAAATCTCAAATGAGCTGCAGGGATATAATTAATTGGATTTCGCTATTATTTACTGGTTTGAATTCCTGATGAGTGATACACTAACTGACCAGAGTCTGTCCTGAAATGGGATTTTCTTTTCATAGTAAGCCTGCAGGGACCTGCAGGGACTGATAATTATTATTGTTATTGATATGCTCTGAGGGTATTTTTTGTCATGTCTGAGCTCACAGACAGGTTAAGCTCATATTCTAACTTCCCATGAAAATATTTCCATATGAAATGTACAGAGGGTTAAGAGGTGTTCAACCAATATTGTTCTAAAGCTGGCTTTAGCCCTTGGAGTCATGTTCCCAGTACAAAGTCTACAGCCATCGCGCAGACCTCTGACTCCTTATAATGTTTGCCAGCAATACTAATCCATGGCCTTAAATAGGACTAGAGAGGGATTAACTTACAAGCTGTTTTGAGCTATTCATCTGGTTTGAACAGTGTGAGAACTTGGGAGGATCAAGGACCTGCAGCATCACATGACATGTCATCACCTTTTCAGGTAGTTCGTCATGAACTAATAAAGGTGTGAATAAATGAAAACTTTGACTTGTAAAACTTAATTTATAATCTTGGCTGAAAAGCAAGAATCACAACCCCTGCAAATGAACACATTACTTTATTTACTTGAACTTGGTTGAACAGAGTGGCTCAAAAATCAACGTGCAGAACCTGCAGAACATTGCAGAACTAGCAGAACATTGCAGAACCAGCAGAGGATTGAGGCTCAGCTCACTCGGAACAGGCGTCTAGGTGCTTCATCAGTTCTCTGTACTGACTGACAGGATACTCGACCTCGCAGCAGGGACACGCCAGGAAGCTTTCATTCAGCGAGTGTCTGCTAGTGGAGGATGTCACGTGGTCACTGCAGAACTGGGAGGGTGGGAAGTTTTGTATAATGATTGAAAATCAGATGCTGTTCATAGTGTCAAACATGCAGAAGATACATATCCCCCTAGATATTATGAGGAGTTTAGGCTATTTTGGATCATTCATTTGATTTTCTAGCCAACATCTTCAGGGCTGTTTTCAGTCAAAACTGAGCATTTAGCAGCTAAAGAGTCAGATATGGCCCTCAGGAGTTAGTGGAGATCCAAACAGAGCAGAAAGGGCAGTGAATATTGGGCTTACATGTCTGTGTGAACAGTTGTTTCCCACATTCCCCACAATAACTTTACGAGGTGAAATATCAGTGCTTTGTTTTCTGCCTAATTCTCCGGCCCAGAGTTTAAAAAAAAATATCAATAGCTGCAGCTTTGAGTTTCATCACTAATGCTAAATACATATGTAGTCAATAGATCTATTAATGCCAACCTCTGTCGTGTTTGTATCTTGGCGTACGGTCTTCTTCAGCAACTTCAGGACCTTGACCATTTGCTTCTTTAAATGTGAACAATCCTGTCTCGCATCCTCAAGGTCTTGTGTAGAAATCTGGATCTAAATGAATTAGTTAACAAAGATTAATAATGAAGTCACTTATGTGAGGAATAACTTTCCCTGGGAAGGAAAGCAAAGAGGTTGTCAAGTCTCCACAAAGTGTATATTAACTGTAACTGGGTTACAAATCTAAGACATTTCACACAAAGTGACTATGACTGTCATCAAGTACCTGACGCTCCAGATCTGCAATCTTCTCCTGGTCTGCACTGTGATTATTTAACACAATCTTCTGGAGGAGATTAACCTGAGAAAAGAGAGGTTTGTGTTTTATTTGGTGTCTTTCCTTGTTTGCATAATGAAGTTACGTCATTATTTCCTGCTGAGAAAAATGATTCAATAAATACGTACCTGCAGCTCAGAGTTAGTTGCCCGGCGCTTCTCCTCATACAGCGTGTCCTCAAGGTCTTTGTTCTTATCTGCCAGTTCTTCTAATTCATTCTCAGAGTGATGATCATCTTCTGGTGAACTTTTTACACTCAATTCTTTATTCTGCAGATGCTGCTTGAGCTCCTCCAACTCCATATCCCTTTCCTTGCACCTACACATCAACTATTCGGTCATGTGGCTGACTAAAATCCAAACATTCTCCAACTGAATGAGACCATGTATAGATACACATTAAGCAGACTTACCAGTTAGTGGTTGTTGTCAGGTTCTGTTGGGTGATGTCGATCTGCCCCCTGAGCACCTCCAGCTCATCTTTGGCTTTCTGTAGGAGTCTATCATAGTACTCCTGCATCTGGACTATTCGCTTCTTCTCTATAATGAGAGACAGTGAATAAAAATAGTTTAAAAAGAGCGGGAGACTACACAATTGTATACTCAATCAACCATGTTAGACATCGCTTAATACATGCACAATGAAGTATTAAAACACAGTTTTGAAAATGCAGTGCAGGGCTGCATATCCTGCCATGCAGCAGGCTACGCCAGTGTAATCTAGATATCTTAAAAAACTTGTTGTGACAGTCTGTTGCCCTTTGTTGCCCCAGTGTTGAGTTCCCACTGCCCACTGCCCCTCTGGCTCACCATCTGAATGGTCCTCATTGTGCTTCCTTGAGCAAGACAGATTGGCTTCGTTCAGCTGCTTCTCCTGCCATGACATTCTGTCCATAATGGCCCTCACATAGGCATCTCTGTGCTGGTCATAATCCAGCCACTGCTTGTTCCTCTCCAAGGCCTCCAGGGATTGAATAAAAAGAATGAGAAGCACAAAACGGAGACAGAAAGAAACAGAGCTGTGCCAGGGGGATGGCCCCATTGCACAAACATTCATCAAGACATTCACTCTGCACACAAGCTCCGGGCTTACTGACCAACAAATGGACGAAAAGTAGAAACTAAAAAGTTACACAAAATACAGATTTGGTGTTTATCGACAAATGCAAACAGAAGAGAGCCTGTCAAGCTGTGTAGAACCACCAAAGTGCTTACATCTCTGAGCTGATTCTGGAGCTCTGTTACTTTGGTGCTGGAGGCCTCTTCATCCAACTTGAAGTCCTAATAGAAATAAATAAAAAACAACACAACCTTACACATAGTGTATGCAGATAGATGAAAGTATATGTGATGGCATCTTGCCATATCACAACGAGGACCAAACACAGGAGTTAGAACTTCAACTTGTTGGGACCTCTGCCACCTCTAAATGCAAGAGAGACATTTATATACAAGTGCTGCCATCTAGTGGAACCGAGAAGGTAACTCCAGTGTCATTTAGACACAGGAGTTTTTTTTCCTATAATGACAAATAGAAATATCTATTTATTGTGTATTATTTAACACTTCAATGATTTAGGTCCCAAATATAATAAATTGTAGAATACACATTTATTTGAAAAATAAATATACACTATTCCATAACATCTTACATATTGTGACTTTTGTCTCATGCTTACATTCAGTCACTTAGGCAAAACATGAGCCTGACTGTACCTTCTTCCCTGCGACTTTGCTCTCAAGAAATTGACACTTAGTAGAAATGCCTGTTCTTGATTTTTTTTACTTTTCTGGCGGAACCAGAGACTCTCTCCGTACTCACCGAGTCTGTCAGGTTCTCTCCTCTCTCACTCAGCTCTGATGGCAAAGCTGTCTTCTTGTCATTGTCCGTCACCTGCTGAGAATTATCCCGCTTCACAGCGTCAAGATTCAGTAATCTCTGCAAATAGACACAGAGGTAAGAGTGCATCAAACCCTGAAACAATCACTGGAAACACCATTACAATGAGTTTACAGTACGAGCTGTTAACACTGACATGAGTCAACAAGTAGTTAGACTGAAAGTTTGAGCAAGTTTACCTTCACTAGCCTGTAATGATCCCAATGCTGGCGAGATAACTCGGCCAGGCTCTTCTTCAGATAGGCGTTCTCCTTCCTCAGGATGCTTACAACCATGTCAAACTCTGAGTTGCGCTTTTTCCTGACGAAACCTTTATACTTGGAGGCTGCCATCTCTGTCACCTCTAAACAAATGCTACGAGAGACGGACACAAACACAACACATCTGAGACGAACGCGAGGGCACACAATTTCAAGCAGATAAATGTGGAATTGGTAAATATATTTGCTTTTAGATTTTGAAATTAGCAAACCAACCACCTGTGTCAGAGAGGCTTCGATTCAAACTCTAACATGATTCCTGAGGTGTTGGCATTACAAGGTGTTGCAGAAACATTTGAAACAGCCAGTAATAATATATTATTCAACTAAAACGGGGCCATTGTTATTTTAAACAGCCATTAACGTCCACAGAGAAAGCAGCACCCTGTGTGCGTAGCTAGGCTAGCTAATGTTAGCCAGCTAACGTTAGCTAGCTAACGTTAGCTGGAGTAAAGACAGGTTTAAACAAGTATGTTAGCTCAGGCTAAGTTCTTGTTAAAATTAAATAGATGTTAAAATTCTAACCCATTCACAACTTACAAAAAATATAATGTATCACCAAGTTCAATAAAGTGAATGCTAAGCTAAACTGTGCTAACCCTTCTTCTGCGGCATTTACCTGTCAATGACAACGTTACCAGTTGGTTAGTGTTAATGCTGCGTTCCAGACAACTCGGATTTTTCATATATTAATTCAGATATTAGTTTGTTTTTCATTATTATTGTTATTATTGTTATTATTGTTATTATTATGCTTGATAATAAATCCCATAAAGGTCCTTGGACCAATGGTACTAAATCGTTTCAATGTAGATTTATGGAAAAGGATTTTTATACAGATTCATACGCAAAGTCAAAACAGGAACTGAAAGTCCATCACTACAATGAAAAGAACACAGAAGAAGGAAATTAACCGAGTAAACAAAAACCAGACAAAAGAGAAGAAATGATAGAAATAAAAGAATCATAAATTAATATCATATCTTCATCTTGAGCATTAATAGAATAATAATTAAAAAAATATATTATTATGAATCAGTCATTTATTAATTAGTTGTTTTACTTTTCTCTGGATATTTGAATGCTGGTGGACACGTGAAACAATCTGATCTGAGATGTTTCATGTTATTCTTGTTTTATTATTCTTCCACAACACCGGTGACATCAGTGTTGGCGTGAACATCAGCAGGCAGAGGAGGCGTAAATAATCCTGCCACTGGGAGGCGCTGCAGCACCAGAGGGACTGATCACCTGGCTGTTGGGTGAATCCACAAATTGATCTGCATATTGATCTCAAAGCTGTGACCAGGGACGGTTCCTGAAAAGATGATGAGATTCCTCTGCACGGGTCGGTTTTGACTCTTTACATGTCATCTGCAGCGGCACAGCCCGGCGGGGTGATGCATGCTTCCTGTGGCTGTGACTCATGAGAGGAGCTGCCCTCCTCTCCTCCTCGCATCTGTGCCTCAGTTCCTCCTGAGAGGAAACTCCCCGTGCCACAGCTGCAGCGAAACATGTTTTCTTTCTGCGAGTAAACTTGGACCCTACGTGAAAAATGCTGCGGGTCATTGTGGAGTCCGCCACTGGGATCCCCAAAAAGAGAATTGGAAACCCAGATCCAATAGCTGCAGTGACCTTCAGAGGTGAGAGATCAAATTTGACTTAAACCTTTTTTTATTTCCTCCTCTGTAAACTGCTGCGTGCTCTATCGATGCCAGACTGTTTCAGTTTCTGTCAAACTTTCCTATGTTTCTGTCATCCTCAAGGATCAGGACAGGACTTTTAAATATAGCAGCTTATGCTTCAGTGATTCCTATAAAGTCTGCATCCTTATAGGGTCAAAACAATACTTCTGGGCTGTGGCTTAATTTATCTATTTATAATAACTTTAGTATATTTGATTCCTTTTTGCAGATGTCCTCTCAATATGACTCATGCCAGTAAAATATATATTTCCTTTGTTGTTACAGGTGAAAAGAAGAAAACCAAAGCGATTGATAACGAGTTGAATCCTGTGTGGAATGAGGTAAGTGTTGATTTGAGTTAATGCTTCATAGGGAACGATTAATGATCAACAAGCTGTTATTAAAGTTGAAACTAGTTGAGACTAATCCTGTCCCTGTCGTTGTCCTGCAGGGGCTCGAATTCGATCTGAAAGGCTCCTCCCTGGATCCATCCTCATTCATCAGTGTGGTGGTGAAAGACTATGAAACAATCGGCAAAGATAAGTACGTGCATGACAAGCATCACTCAGACAAATGGTCACATTTGCATGTGTCATAATGTGACTATCAATGCACCACATATTCCTTGTATCCATGATTGTGAAGTGCTTTGCCTCAACTCCTACTGCTTTTGATGTGTCAGTGAGAACAATCAGTCTTGACATGATATGACATGTGTTCTGCTAAAAAGCCCCCCCCTCCCCCAACCAAACACTCCTGTTACACCAAGTAAAGCAGGTAATGACTGAAAGTGAAAAACACCACGTCAGAGTTTTAGCTTTTGAGAAGGTACCTGTGTGTTTAAAATCTGTGTCAGTGCCTGATTCTCAGCAGTTCTTCACTCTACAACTAATATTACTTTACTGTTTATACAGTGTGGTTTAAAATAGTTATTATGATCGTTTCCCATGGAGCAGAGCTCCGTCTTTTAACTTCACAGAGCTGCAGGACGCACTGCGACCATGTCAAGACTTGCAGTGTCAGTAAACACAGTGCCTTGTCTCCGTCATAACAGTGCTTCAGCTCGTGTGGGAGGAATGTTGCCTTAAAAGGAAAAGATAGCTTCTTTCTAACTTTCCCCTCTGTAGAATCCGGCTGCGACGATGATGCTGATGAGATTTATAACTCTGCTTAATTTTCTATTGGTTTTCATTATGTTCACTGCATTCTGTACATTATGAGTCAGAGTCACTCTGTTTTTCTCAGTGCATGCACAATGGTAATGACATATCCACCCTGTCACCAGTGAGTGATTGTTTATGATGATGTATTTTGAGGATGAGGGTGGAGTGCCGACCCCCTCGGCCACACACGCACACACAATACTTTTCCATGATCACTGTTTGCAACGCTACAGTGGGCTGAATGAGGGAGCTTGCTCTGGCTTGTCACTGGCACATCTGTAGTGACTGGCAGTGGTTCAGCCTCGAATGCTTTGCAAAAGTATTATGCTGACTGTGGGGGAAAAATGGGAAATGCAGGAAACACTTTGAGAGCAACACTGCAATATTGAAAATATTCCTCAAGGAATCTGACTCACAGACAAGCAGGGGTATCTAATCTGTGGAACCATCAAGATCAAGTCTGTCCCCAGCTCAGCAGCAGTGAATGCCAAGTTGATATTTTTGTTTTCTAAAATAAGCTTGTGTAAAGTGATTTGTATGTACTGTAGTAGAAAATATATCAGTTTACCAGATACATTATCCACTGGCTCTCTCGTTGCAGTCAAAATGTAATTTCCCTTTTCCTGCTCTGGAGCAGACCCAAATACATAAAACCAGAGTTCAACTGGAGTTTATTTTCTAGCTTCCTAGGAGAGTTTGTTATATATACAAAATCTTAATCTGTGTAAACCACTCTAGGCATGTGGCGTTTGCAGTGGCAGGGACAGTGAATACCGCATTTCGGCTGACCATCATTTTCAAGCACATGCCCAAAGTGAGTTGAAGGGAACCTCTGGCTTTCAGGCCCATATGTTTTTTTTTTCCTGCACTCAAGGAAAGTAAGATAAAATAGCAGACTAACATTCATGGTGGTCCCTTCTGGCTGTATGCCTGTCAGGACAGGGTTAATAAATGATACACCCACTGTTCTGTGTCATCATGGCATGACAAGCATCATGGCAAAGGTCTAGAAAAGAGAATAAGACGAGGAAGGTTGCACTTAAATGATTATTATTATGTTGATTATTTATTCTGTTGGCCTTATTTGTAGGGAGGTGGTTGCGGTGATGAAAAAGTAAAATCTAAAAAACTAAAACATGTTGTGTGAACCTTGAGTTACAAGGAAAAAGTTAATACTCTTAAGTGGAGGTTGGTTTTCCTACAACCAGCTTACGTGAGACTGCACTTGACAGAATTTTAACTGTTGTAGGCCTACTGGCATATAGTGTGGTCAGTGCTCTAATAGCTAGGAGGGTAAAACCTCCTTCAGAAAGAGAATTTGTGAAGACATGCTGAGTTGCTGCTGCAGAACTGCTAAACAAAGTAAGATTGTGGATTGTATGCAAACACTGTGTATTTTCCTAGAACAAAAGCGTGCTATGATATCTCAATATGCAGCTAGGTTTTCCAAACTCCTGAAGGGAAATTGGCGAGATTAAGAACATGAAAGTAAACAAAAGGAATGGAATGTATTTGTTAAGCCGCTTAATCCCAGATGATTTTCTATTGACCTGCAAAGCAACAGTTAGCTCCGAGCTCGGTTCACCAACCTTCCCCTGGTTGAAGTTTACTCACAAGGCACTTGGCCCTCGAAAGATGTTATAAAAATTGAAATGGCCCTTGATAGCTCATATGTTTTGAGGATAAGAGAGAATAAGAGAGTACCAGAGCATATCAGGAGTATGACTCGGCCTGTACTCATGTTACTTACTTTAGACAAGCTTTTAGCCCGCCTCCTTTCTTCTGTAGTTTCCTACTTTCAACTGGGCAGAGATCGCCCATCACATGCCTGTGGTAAATGATAATTGTTTCCATCTTCCGTTTTTTCCCCTTGTGCTCTAGTTCCCCCCTGTGTAACCAGCAGGGCCTTGTCATGCAGCAAAGTCTCGGCCCCGTCCAATGATGCCATTTTTGCTCACATTATAAATGTAGATTCTTAGTAAAACATTTTTTAACATATGAATCATAGCCTCCATTTGTGTTTGCAATTAATCTAATACTTTAAATCATGGCATTCATATTTGTCTTCTTCCCTATTGTTGCAATCCATCACAGTTATTAATCACCGTTGCTACACGACATCTGTTTGGTAGACAAAGAAACAATGTAGGTGTCGTTGCTTAGTTCGTCATAATATGTGAAGAAGTGAAATTAGGAAGTAGAAACTGTCAAATATCCAGAGCGGCCAGAGATCACAGCATCTAATTCCCTCATGTTAGAATTGCACAAGTTTGCCCCCCTTGTGATTCTGTTATAACCACCCATCCATGTGATTGTTTCTCACCAGCTGTGATTATTCATTTGCTTATGTGCGTACGATCAACTGAGCAAAGGAATGTTTCTGTCTTTTTTTCAGACTCATCGGCTCGGCAAAAATCTCTCTGAGAGACTTGGCCAGTGGTCAAGTGAAGTCCCTCCCATCCAAGAACGTGCCGCTGATCAATGAGAAGCAACAGGCTACTGGGGTGAAACAACTTTATCCTAAACGTTGCAATTTTATACCAAGAGGCCGCTCCTGCTCTGGCAGCAGATAATGCCTGGTATCTGTGTAGGTCTGCAGGAAGTGGCTGACTTTGCTGAATCCTGCAACATGACATTATTTATCAGACATATACAGCAGAGAAGCAAATACTAACTGAGAAAATGTTCTTTTTATTCCCAGGCAACTATTGATTTGCTCATTAGGTATGATCCACCTATCAGCGCCACACCAAACATGAATGAGCAGCCAGATGGAGACGTGACTCAGAATGTGGATGATGGTAAGTAGACAGTTAACTACTTAAAAGAGATGATAAGGTTTTATTTTTGTACACAGTGTTCAAGTCACAATTATAAACAAACAAAAGCACAAATTCAGGACAAATATAAATAATACAATACATAATATATTATATATTTATAATAAATATAATATATAATATAAACACAGTTTAATAAAGTAAAAGTAGCAGTAAATGGATTACAGCAAATGAAGGCCATGATATCTCGAGTCTGTCTTTAGGGAACTTTTTTCAAATTTGTACCAGTTGTCACTTGGGCTCAAACAATCGCAGGGCGGAAAGTCTTAAATCAAAAACAAATTTCATATGGAACCCTGGTTATCATCACACTGACCCACATGCATCACACGGATAAAAAGTTGAAATTTTGCTTGTGCTTATCATCAACAAGAATGTCCCCAATTGAGAGGGAGCATGTTGTCTATTTGTGTTGGATCCACACCAAGCTGAGAAAGCAGTATGTCAATTATTTTGAACGTTATTTCAAATGAGTTAATTGTGACAGGCCAAAGTGACGAGGGTGAGGAGGGGGAAGCTGGCATGGAGGGAGGAGGTCAGGGGGGAAGTCCGGGAGCTCCCACTCAGCCAAACCAGCCTGGAAGACCCAACAACAAACCAGTTCGTATGAACCGTAAGAAGCACAGAGCTCTGGCCAACAAGCCTCAGGACTTCCAGGTATTGTTTAAGTTTTGATTACTCTGTTCCTTGGTAATCACAAATGCCAGTGTAGAGGGAATTTAGAACTGTTAACCACATGAATGACAGCCGGCTGCATCAGTGTAGATTCACATTGAAGGCTGAACATCATATTTATGTTCCCATCACAGGCCCAGACACTTCTTTGAGCAGCCTCTTGTCTATAGTGAATCTAGTGTTTGTCAACAGAAATGGGGCCTTTTCATAAAAAAGACCCAGATAAACGGTTGCTATGACTGTTCAGCCCCCTTACCGATTCTTGCAATGTCCAGATCCGCGTTCGGGTTATCAAGGGTCGACAGCTGCCCGGAAACAACATCAAGCCGGTGGTCAAGGTGAACACTTGCGGACAAACGCACAGGACTCGAATAAGAAGAGGAAATAACCCGTTCTTCGATGAGGTAACAATCCGTGCATCGTTTCCCTTTCTGCATATAAATATATCAATGATTACTTCCTGTACTTGTGCCTTTTATCTTGCTTGTCTGTTCCCTCCAGTCTTTGCGACCTTATCTCCGCCAGCTTCAATAACCTTCTGAGGTATTTCTGCCCTTAACCTTCTCCTCCATATTCACTTCTTTTCAATTTTTGTCTTGCCTCACCCTCAGCTTTTTCCAAAAGAATAAGCATCTCAGATTAATGACTTGTAAAATGTTGTCACAGTCATGATAATAACACGTGTCAGACATCAAACTGTACTGTTCATGCAGTGAAAGGAGAAATAATTAAGTTATTGCTTTTTTTGTCTCACAGATGTTTTTCTACAATGTTAACATGCTCCCATCAGAGCTGTTTGACGAGAGCATCAGTATTCGGGTGTGTAGATCAAGTCTTTATAATGCAATGGTTTTTTTACACAACTAAATGTGTGCTTTTAAACTTCTGCATCTGCTAAAGCTGTACGCCTGCCTTTCATTGACAGGTTTATGACTCCTTCTCCCTCCGAGCTGACAGTGTAATGGGAGAGTTCAAGGTATTCTGGTTCGAGTGTTTCAGAAATCATGATCTATGTTGTGTTTATCTCAGCATTTCGATCTGTAGGGATTTATCTAGTCCGTAATATAACAGAGTTGTGACAGATTTCCCTTTTTTCAAATAATTTTTCTTCTTTTTTACCCAGTTGGACGTTGGCTATATTTATGATGAACCAGGTCAGTGTTACCAAGTCTGTAAAAAAGTTTATACAAATTATATATAAATATTTGAACATGCTTAATATTATACTTTGTCCAGCTCATGCCATAATGAGGAAATGGCTTCTCCTGAGTGATCCTGATGACCCCAGCTCAGGGGCCAGAGGTTACCTGGAAGTCAGCATCATTGTCGTTGGCACTGGGGATGAGCCACCTGTACGAGTTACCTTCTTATTCACCATCACATTCCTTTCAATTAACTACAGAAAGATTTCAGTCTTTAAAAAGATAATTTAATAATATCTTATCCTCTCCTCTCCTCTCCTCCCTTCCTCCAGTCTGAGAGGAAAGAGATAAGTGAGGAGCAGGACGACATCGAGAGCAATCTTCTGTTGCCAGCTGGTGTCACAATGCGATCGGCTACTCTGCGCCTTAAAGTCTACCGCGCAGAGGATATGCCGCAGAGTAAGTGACCTATAATGTCATAAAGTTTCCCACACCCTGCTGGGTAATGTGCTCAGATCCCCTCAGAGAATTCCTACTGATGAATGACTTAATGTTGCAGTGGATGACGCCTTTGCTCAGACTGTAAAACAAGCCTTTGGAGGCAATGGAGACCGGAAAAACTTAGTCGACCCATATTTGGAAGTCAGCTTTGCTGGGAAGAAGGTACTTCATCTGTAAAAGTAAAACACAATGTTTCTGTAATGTTCTTGCTCTGTGAATATTTTTAATTGGGATCTTTCGTCTGGTTTTAGTTGTGCACCAAAATCATTGAGAAAAATGCGAATCCAGAGTGGAATCAACTCATCAATCTCCAAGTCAAGGTGCTGAAGATGCACGAACAGAGGAGTCAAATGAAGTTGCTTCAAATAATAAAAAACTTTTTAACTTCAGCACTAATTAACACACAATTCTGCCCTTGTAGTTCCCGTCCATGTGTGAGCGCATCAAGCTGACTATGTATGACTGGTAAGACAGGACATTTCATTCATACACAGCTTCACAAGGAACAGTAATATCACAACCAGTATTTAACATGGCCGTTTACAATTTGCAGGGATCGTCTAACCAGGAATGACGCCATAGGGACATCATTTTTGAATCTCAGCCAAATGTCTTCTTCCGGTGGAGAGATTGACGGTAATCACGGCATTTGTATGCTGATCAGTGCTCTAGATATTGCAGACTGACAGGCACAGCAATAATAGATGTAACCTCATGACAAGCCACATGGTAGATACTTGGATTTTAGCCTTGAAACTGTCCAGGTCGATTTTTGAAAAGCATCTGTGTGTCACAGCGAGCACCGCAGAATCAGAAGTTGGTTTCCTCCCGGCTTTTGGTCCATGCTATGTCAACCTGTACGGAAGCCCTAGAGAGTTCACCGGCCTGCCCGACCCATATGAGGAACTCAACCTTGGCAAGGTAACACCCCCCACCCCCCATCAGCTCAGTGCTAAGGGTTTACAACTGAAAAGAGACAAAAGATATTTCACCTTTATCTTGAATATGTAAACGTAACGATTTTACATGGATGTGTTGCAGGGCGAAGGGGTCGCCTACAGGGGGAGGGTCCTCGTTGAGCTGTCCACTCAGCTGGATGGAAAGATCGACAAAGCTGTTGAAGACATCCCCTCTGATGATATCCTGGTGGTTCAGGTAAACACTACACACCTGTTTTAGTCAATATTCTCAGTGTCCATCTTTAGGGTTTCCTAAAGAACATATTGATCGGATTCTAGCACAAGAGGTGTTTGGAAACTGAGTGAAAGGGGCAAAACAAAAATATTCCTCACTTAACCTTTTGCACTGCCACATCTTCTTTTAATAACTTGCAGAAATACCAGCGCAGGAGGAAGTACTCTCTGTGTGCCGTGTTCCACGGAGCATCCATGCTCCAAGAGCCGGGGGAACCAATTCAGTTCGAGGTCAGTATCGGTAACTACGGTAACAAGCTGGACTCCACCTGCAAGCCCCTGGCCTCCACCACCCGGTTCAGCTTTGCTGTGTTTGATGGTACGAAAAGAAGTCAGAAAGGATTCTTGAAACATGTTATCAGCCCATTACCCTGTTTTAAGGCTCTAACAACATGACACAAACAATTAGATTGTTCAAGTGTTGTCTAATGGTGCAAATTTAAGAAGGGTTAGGGTACATTTCATAGGACCGTGAAGGTCATTTAAATGCACTATATGTAATTTCAACCATGTTAATGGTATTTTTACCAAAATATAACAAACAATTATCAGTGTAGTATATAAGAAAACATCAACTATAGTAGTGAACATTGGGCAATTCTGTAGTTCCAACTGTCCCTCACAAAATAACCCTCCCCTTTTGTCTGTGGTAAAATCTACAACTTGTATTTAAAATGATTGTGTGTAATTTATTTTGTGTACCTCAGGTAATCAGTACTATTACCTTCCCTGGGCTGACACCAAGCCGGTAGTGATTCTCACGTCATACTGGGAAGACATCAGCCACCGTCTGGACTCTGTCAATGTTCTCCTCTCTGTCGCTGAGAAACTGGTGAGAACTAGTCACAGTCACATGTTGGCAGAGTGTTTGCCTCAATAGTGCACATCTACACAGAAAGTATGACTCAATAATCTTTTATCTGTTGTGATTTATTTTAGGAGTCCCACCTCACCTCTTTAAAAACTGCCATCTTAGCCAAGGTGTCAGATTCACGTCTGGGAGAGATTTGGCTAAAACTCATAAACCACATGATTGAGGATCTTAACGGGTGAGACAGACGTGAATGATCATACACTACAATACGGCGTAACTTATCACTAGGCAACTGTAACGTGCATTACCAAGTGGCTGATTTAATTCTTTTGTTAAACTTGTCTCTGACAGTTTGAATCTTCCGGTGATGGAGGGCCAACCCAACGTGACTGCACTGGACCTCCAAATTAAAAACCTGCGTGATGCTGCTGTTGACAATATCACACAAATGGTCACTCGCATGAGAGAAGAGGCCTCAGACGTGAAGGCTACTGTCAGTGACATTGAAGACTGGTTGGACAGAATCAAGGAGCTGGCAGAAGAGGTTAGAGTCTTCCACTACAAGCATAAATATTTTAAGTAGCTCAAAAAGATATGGGGGAAAGTTTAATGATATAAGTGAAATGTCTTGTGTCTCCATTAGCCTCAGAGCAGCATGCCAGATGTGATCATCTGGATGTTGAGAAAAGAGAAGCGTGTGGCCTTTGCCCGGGTGCCAGCCAACCAGATCCTCTACTCAAACTTTAGTGAACAAGCCTGTGGCAAACACTGCGGAAAAACCCAGACCATCTTCATGCAGGTACAACACCTCACCAATAAACCTTACTGCAATTATAAAAACATTCTTCATACATTGGGATTCATTAACTCAACAAACGGTATGGAAGTTTGTCAAAAAATACATTAATTATTATACTATT